>NC_059331.1:132317297-132623726 GCF_018350155.1 Leopardus geoffroyi | reverse complement strand
TTGACATCAAGCCATGGCATTAAGAAACTTTTACTGGAACCTTGTGAATATGAGGGAAAATGTAAAGCCATACAAGAAATTTCAATTTGGAAAATTTGAGAGCATTGTGTTTAGAGTCCTTTGCCCAGATTCTCCACATAGAGGTCTTTTTTAGCTTTCTCCTAGGTTTTGCTTCTTGCCTTGGTTACAAGAAAGAAATACATTTAGCCTTACTAGAACCCTACTGATGTTTAAAAACCTTATTTAGTTTCCTCCCAGTTCAAAATAAAGGAGAGTAATTCTTTTGGAGAGTAATTACTATGGAGAGAATTAATTTTCTTATTGGCTAAAATTTCTCCCATCTAGTACAGCATTTTTGTTTTTATTTTTCATGACTAAAAAGTTTGTTAAAATGTGAGGTATGTGTTTCCCAAAATAAAAGACCATTATTGTCCTAAAGATAAAATTCTACTTGTACTAAAACAATAGAGAAAATCATGAGGCATCTTGTTAAAATAGCAGCTTGTTCCTGATATATAAAAAATTTGCTGGAAGAGAACATAACTAGAAAAAAAAAAACTAAACTAAAATCTCAGACACCTGATGACTTGACTCTTGATACTATATTTGTACTAAAAGCTTAATAACACAAACAAATAGGTATTAACGCATATTGATATCCTATGAAGCCGCAAGGGAGTGAAACAGATTTATAAATGGAAGTTGGTGAGACTGCAGCACAAACTCCACTCCCAAAGTCTTCAGAATGAAATAAATGAACGTTAGGCAGAATCACGAATTATTCAACATGATTAATAAATACTATAAATGAAATATAAAATATAAGCTACAAAGCAGCAGTTTTCAAACTTTAGTGCATCAAGCTTTAGAGATAAAACCTTCTCTCCCAAGGAGACTGTTAAAAACTAGAGAGTTCTAGATCCTACCTCATAATTATTCTGAGTTAGTAGGTCCAAAGAAGGTCTATAAATTTGCATATTTTGCTTACAAAAACATCAGGTGATTCTGATGCAAATAGTTCAAGGCATTACATTAAAGAAAAAACACTGCTATAAAGCCTATATCTCAAATAAGAAAAACAAAATCCAGTAGCATGCCACAAATGGTTTGACCATTTGCCTGGATATGTGAATACATAGTCCAACAATTAGAAGATTAATGAAAAAAATAATTTATAAAACTTTTGGGCACCTAAATATCCTTAATATTTAGTGATCTTCAGAGAGAAAAAAAACCTCAGTATAATAATTTGATTACATTGCTTGGGAAATGTCAGTTATTTAAAATACATGTAAGCAGGGGCGCCTGGATGACTTAGTCAGTTAAGCGTCTGACTTCGGCTCAGGTCATGATCTCACAGCTTTTGAGTTTGAGCCCCACGTTGGGCTCTGTGCTGACAGCCTGGAGCCTGGAGCCTGCTTCGGATTCTGTGTCTCCCTCTCTCTCTCTCTGCCCCTCCCCTGCTCACACTCTGTCTCTCTCTCTCTCAAAAAACAAATACACATTAAAAAAATACATGTAGGGGCGCCTGGGTGGCGCAGTCGGTTAAGCGTCCGACTTCAGCCAGGTCACGATCTCGCGGTCCGTGAGTTCGAGCCCCGCGTCGGGCTCTGGGCTGATGGCTCAGAGCCTGGAGCCTGTTTCCGATTCTGTGTCTCCCTCTCTCTCTGCCCCTCCCCCATTCATGCTCTGTCTCTCTCTGTCCCAAAAATAAATAAACGTTGAAAAAAAAAATTAAAAAAAAAATACATGTAAACAGAACATCAATTTTGGTTCATACATTAAATTTGGTGTTCAGTGGAAACTGAATTTCAGTAATTATTATCATTAGAAAACTGAAACATTGTAGAATTGACTTTTCACAATTATCAGGTCATGTTTGATGCATATAGATAATGTCATTAACATATAGTGTGTTCTGAGGAATTACATGTTTTTAACATTGAAAGGTATGTGCTACCATAAAAATATGTTAAGAATTGTATATATCTTTTTATACATTTATGTAATAAATAAACAATTCCATAATTATTTAATGTTTTCCGATAAAAGAGTAAGGTACACACTATTTTATTCAAAATTATGGGGTAACTGGGTGGCTCAGGCGGTTAAGCATCTGACTTCGGCCCGGGTCATGATCTCACAGTTTGTGAGTTCGAGCCCTGTGTCAGGCTCTATGCTGACAGCTTGGAGCCTGGAGGCTGCTTCGGATTCTGTGTCTCCCTCTCTCTTTGCCCCTCCCAGTTCATGCTAGCACTCTGTCTCTGTCAAAAATAAATAAACTTAAAAAAAATTTTTAAAAACTTCAAAATTATATTTAAAAATTTCTTTTCTCAGTTCCGCATCAATATCAGTTTCCATATTTATTCATCAGGCATCAATTAGCCCCTTATATGCGCAAGGCTCTGTGGGAGAATCTATAATGGATAAAATATCTTTGCTTATAATATAGTAGAAAAGAGGAATTTCAACATATAGAACAGATATTATGCTTGGCTTCTATAGTTTCTTTTTCTTATTTCCTTACATATAAGAAGTATAATTTTTAGAACATGAATTTGAAATTAGGAATCAATTAACCTTTTAGTCTATTACTTTATCTGTAAAACTGGAAAAGTATTACCTACTTCATAAGGTTTTTTGAGAATAAATGAGACAATGCATGTGGCTCATAGTACTATTGTTCCCATTATTGTGTTGACTATTATTACTTTTATATTCACAGGATATTTTGTGTTTTTATATTAAATGCCAGGATTTAGGACTGCAATCATGTCTGGAGGAAATATGTGCAGTCTTTGGAAAATTATTCTTAGATTTCGAGAGGGTCAGTACAAAGTGGATTAATGAGTTGAGACATGAACAGACTTCTGAAGTACAGTCTTTATTTTATTTTATTTTTTAACATTTATTTATTTTTGAGACAGAGAGAGACAGAGCATGAATGGGGGAGGGTCAGAGAGAGGGCGACACAGAATCTGAAACAGGCTCCAGGCTCTGAGCTGTCAGCACAGAGCCTGAAGTGGGGCTCAAACTCACGGACCGCGAGATCATGACCTGAGGCAAAGTTGGCCACTCAACCAACTGAGCACCCAGGAGCCCCCGAAGTAGTCTTTAAAAGGGAAATCTTAATATGTGCATTGAACTGTGTCACTGTGAAAAATGGCACAGTATCAAAATAAATTCATTGCCCATGGGTTCATCAGTTTTGTTTAGCATTAACCAAACTTGGGGAGTTAATTTCTCTGTGCTGAGCCACTGTATTAAACTTCTAACCAATGCGCATTTTATAAAATGGAGTCTTAAAATAAATTATTCAGATTTCTGACTGATGGATATAGTATACCCTGATTAAAATACAAGAAATAATTTCTGAGTGTTAGCTTATTTGATATTACTTTTATATAGCAAGAGGAATCACGTGGATTATAAATTATAACTTCATCCTCATTTCTTAAGATACAGAATTGAAAGACAACTAATAATAAGTCAGTATCAATGTTTTGGGAGACAACCTCTGGGAACTGTTGTCTGTAACCATTTCAGCTCCCACATTAGATTCCTATTAAGGACAACCCAGGTGTTTGTTGTTTCCCAAATGTAACACTGCTTAATAAATATTTCTTTTTCCTTTTTTAATTTTTTTAAATTTTAGTTCCTGGATATATAGCTTACCTACAGTGTTATATTAGTTTCAGGTACACAATATATGATTCAACAATTCTATGTATTACTCAGTGCTCATCAAGATACGTGAACCCTTTTTTTTTAAATGCTTATTTTTGAGAGAGAGAGAGAGACAGAGCACGATTGAGGGAGGAGCAGAGAGAGAGGGTGACACAGAACCCAAAGCAGGCACAGGCCCTGAGCTGTCAAGCAGAGCCTGATGTGGGGCTTGAACTCATGAACTGCAAGATCATGACCTGAACAGAAGTCGGAAGCCTAACCAACGGAGCCACCCAGGCACCCCTAAGCTTTTAAGTATTTTAACTATGGTATCAAATATTTATATACTCATGCCCTCCCCCAAGGTGGATCCTTTTAAATCTCTTCTTTGGGAATATGGGCCTTATAACTGTGGATGTTTATATTTGGGCTGTTATTAACAGGACCTAATTCCTGTATGAGTCCAAAAGCAACTGAGAGGGTCAGCATAAAAATAATTGATTGGTTTATTGTGATAATAACTGTGCAGTTGACAGAAATAGAGAAACCAGGAAAGAGAACTGATGGTGGGGAGAAGATGGCAAGGGGGTTAAATGTAATGATTAGTAGCGGACTGGATTTAGCAGCAATGCTTAAGGAGGACAGACTGGAGTTTGGGACAAATTGCATTAAACAAGGCATCCATCATTTAGCTAAGCTACTCCATGATATTGCTGCCTAGGCATCCATTTTGTTTAGCCAAGTGACCTTCAGGGGCCTTAAACCAATACCAGCTCCTCATGCAAGCACATCCCCTGATAACAGCCCCAGAGTCGCAAGCAAAGGTAAATTCTGGGTTGACTTTCTCAACAGTTCGTATGGCCATCAGCCTTCTGTGCTTCCCAGGGCCTTGCCCTTGTGTGCCCCTTAGATAAAACCTCTGTGGAGCTTACCGAAGTACTCTACCCACAGACCCTAATAAAGGCATGTGCTCTGGGTCCTACTCTGTGTCTGCACTCTGTCTTGACTTCCCTGTGTGGCCCCCCTGCACTTCCTCCAAAATGTGTAATAATGAACTTCTCTATTTCAGGTTCTCTTGCAGTCTGTTGTTGAAACTTGACTCACTATATGGCACCTTGTGCTACACCTAACAAGTGTTAATTTAACAAAGTCATAACACAAGGTAAGGCTTTTTACCATTTTAAGAATCTTCCAGAATATATTCTGGAATATATCTACCTTGATCTATTCTACTACGTGTATTTATACCATAGTCATTAAACTTCATCTGTCTGAGTTTCAATAAATTTTCCTTAATATCTAACTCAAAGGCCATGATCTCTGACACCAGCAACACTGCTGTTGTACCAGACAGAAGTATAATGTTCTTGGCAGTTAATATTTTATCTTTTCCCAAAGTTTTATTTAATAATACTCTTCACTTTGGATCAGAATTAAAACTTCTTAAATTTTTTTTTAACCTAACAATTCAGTTATTAAAGAAATTTACAATTCTATGGCACAGTGGAATGTAACTCTATCCTAAATACATACACACACACATACATACATACATACATACATACATGATAAAACACTTTCTCCTTTTTTATATTTAGGCCCACTTCATGTCTGCTCCATTGCTCCCAAATTCCTTGGGGTTGTTCCAAGGTTGTAAGAGGAGACTTGCTGATGAGTGCACAATGCAATTATACTGTAACCACACATCTGCCCTCCCACTGCCTGGAAAGCAGACAAGGAGGAACGTCAAGAATATGCATAAGAGAGTTCAACTCATCATTCATGTACCTAGAAATATAGAGTTCCATATATACAGCATTACAGAGCTCATGTAAATAAATACCTATAACAGGGCTACAAAACAAAGAAACAAAAACAGCAAAACAAAACAAAACAACACGACACAGGAATTCATGTCATTTGAGAGGAGTTAAAGGACATTGCTGCTCCCAGCAGCTCCCAGCTCCTTCAACCCCTCCCTTGATTTTGCTGATTTGATGGATACGGTAGAGAGAAAATTGAAAGAACACTACAGTTGGAATTGCTTTATATTGGAAAAGGCATGGAGGTACCACTGGGAGAGAGGAGAGTGAGAGGGTGGGAGGACAGACATCAAAGAATGGGTGGAGTAAAGAGAGTATGCTTGACTGCAAGCATGAGAGGAAGAGAGCAAAAGAGAAGAAACTGGAGCTGCCAAGGGAAATGGAATTTGGGTGGAGAGAAATGCATAGAGTATATTTCGTGAAATTTTGGCTGCATTTTTGTGTTATGCTCTCTCTTGTTTCTTCCTTGTTAAGACATTTTAGTGAAGACTTCTTATTCAAAATAGAAATACTTTCCAAGATTTTGTAATTTGGTTTGTGATTTTTTAAAAGTGCAATGAAAAGGGCCCTAAAGCAAGACCATAACACTCAGGTATTTTTAAGCTATGTCAGAAACAGGTATTTTTAAGTAGACCTTAAGATAATCCAAAAGCTAAGTTAGGAACTTGTTTTTTCCATCAGAAGTGTAAATCTAATGAAGTAGGATAATTAGGGAGAGGGACTCACCCCCTAGGTGGCTTCTTGGTTCTTAGTGATCAATCAGCTGGACTCTGGCTAGTCACGTCTGATAGTTCAGATTACTAGTAGGTCTCCTCAGAATTATTACCTTGAGTCATTGAATTCTTGAGATATACTGGCATATAATGAACACATGTAAGCTGATATATAAATCTTTGCAGGTTATACACATTATTAAGAGGATGTAAAGTTTATTTTGGAGTTTCTCCTGTAAGGCAATACTCAATTTATCAAAGTTTATTTCCCTAATACTCCAGTCAAAACAAAGAGGAATACACAAAACTGAACAGATTTATTGCCCTATTTCTAAATTGTTATTAAATATTTCTCATAACACAAGTAACACATATTTGTTGTGTAAAATCAAAAATTCCAGGTAAGAAAAAAAAAACAACAAAAATCTTCATAGTTGCTCTTAACATTTTGGTATATATATAACTTAGATAGGCATTGCTGTTTTGTTTCTTTAAAATATTATTATTTATACATTATTAATAACATGATTTTACATCAAGGAAGATAAATTTGTATCACTGTTTTTAATTATATGACTGGATCATAATTTATTACTAAAGTGGGATATTTAGGTTGTTTCTCTTTTCCATACCCCACACGTTATGGAATTCTGTCTTCTTTTGGATTTCTCTAGAAGAAAACTCTGGATTTAAGGGCAATTAATTTATTTGGGTGCTGCAGCACAGTAGGAATTTAGTCAGGACGTAAGAGGCACTAATAAATGGTATGTAACAAAGCAAATACTACTGTAGTCTACTGGGGCTTAAAAACACTCCACTGCATTTTGGAAGTTAGTGTAGAAATGGGCCAGAGTGATATTTAACCTGAAGAGTGAAGAAGCAGAAGAATCTCTGTACCAAATCCAGATGATCATCAACTGAGGACTATTCCCAAAAAGAGGAACTCATTAATTCCATGCCCTTTCCAACCTACTTCAGGGCTTCCCTGACAAAGAAAGTTCTCAGGCAAAGAAATACAGTCCTGGATGATGTAAGTCAGGCCAGAGTGTACATAAATGGTAACAGTGCAAAGACAGGAGCACAGTATCAGAAGCATCTGTGACAGTCAACCTCTCATACTACAAAGATGCACTCATGTGACACATTCATTTGATTCTATCCTGTCATAGATTATCTAATTTGGTGGCCAGTCACAATTCTTGAATAAAGAATGCAACAAGGAGGCCAGTGGTACAATTTACGGTCCTCACCACTACAACTGGACCTGAGACCACAATTGATATTCATTATCTCTGTCCTCAACTTCCCATTCTAGAATCTCTTCATTCTTGGCCAACACTTTCACTGATCCAGGGGGTTAACCAAAATCTTCATCTCTGAGGGGTTGGGGGTCCTTAAATTTTATGCTTTAACAGAGTCATGGCTACTATTGTTGACCATTTACTGTTATTACTGGGTATACAAGCAACAAGAGGCACCTTAGTGAATCCCCTGAGTTCCAAACATACTCCTACCTGCTCTTATTATGTAGTAGTAACCCTATCTCCCCAGTATAGTTAGAGTCAGTTTCTCCTTCCAGCATAGTAACTCCTTTCTTTGCCTGTTAGTCTTTTTGGACAAGGAACCTAAAATGACTAGGTGGCATCTGTAACTTTAAGTTTGGTGGAGTTTATTTCTTTCCTTGGTAGAAGTTTTCCCCAATTCCTCCCCTGAAAACCAGAACGTCTAGCCCAGAAGAGCACAAATTTAAGGGGATGAAAGTAAAAATTCCTCCAGTGGGTCACTGAGCAATATAGTAGGAGATTCCACTGTCATTTTAACCCTTTTGTCTCAAGATCTGTATATTTTATCAGTTAGGGACATAGTACCAGTAATGGTTCAAAGTATATACTATATCCTGAAGTCTCCTCAATATCCCAGAGTATTATTACTAGGCTGGTACCACTTAAATACTTATCAGGCCAGCAGTTTCAAGGCAATGAAATATATGAAAGAAATAGTGAATATCATATGCTTACTGTTGTATCTCCTTTGCCTTAAGAGAGGTTCCTTGGTACTAGGCAATATATTGTGGGTTCATACATTGATAAATTAGACACTCTGAGCCATTTTGAGTAATGGTGATGGCCAGGGAAAGAAAGGTACACTGATTCTCAGAAAACATAAAACCCAGTAAGGGAGAATTGCTGCCTTCTTAAGAATAGAAGTGGTCCAAGAAAACCAAAACTGGAGGCATCACAATTCTGGATTTCAATTTATATTACAAAGCTGTAATCATCATGACAATATGGTACTGGCATGAAAACAGACATATAGATCAATGGAACATAGATGAGAACCCAAAAATGGATCCACAAATGTATGACCAACTAATCTTCAACAAAACATTGTAATGGGAAAAAAGACAGTCTTTTCAGCAAATGGTGCTGGGAAAACTGGACAGCTACATGCAGAAGAATGAAACTGGACCACTTTATTACACCATACACAAATATAAATTCAAAACGGATGAAATCTCTAAATGTAAGACAGGAAAACATCAAAATTCTACAGGAGAAAATAGGCAACAACCTCTTTCACCTTGGTCACAACAACTTCTAAAAATTTTTTAATGTTTTATTTATTTTTGAGAGAGACAGAGACAGAATGTGAGTGGGTTAGGTGCAGAGACAGAGGGAGACACAGAATCTGAAGCAGGCTCCAGGCTCTGAGCCGTCAGCACAGAACACAATGTGGGGCTCGAACTCACAGAGCTGTGAGATCATGACCTGAGCCGAAGTCAGATGCTCAACTGACTGAGCCACCCAGGTGCCCCCACAACAACTTCTTACTAGACGTGTCTCAGGAGACAAGGGAAAGAAAAGCAAAATGAACTATTGGGACTCCATCAAGATAAAAAGCTTCTGCACACGAAATGAAACAATCAACAAAACTAAAAGGCAACCAACAGGATGGGAGAAGATAGTTACAAATGACATATTGAATAAAGGGTTAGTATCCAAAATATATAAAGAATTTATCAAACTCAACACCTCAAAACCAAATAATCCAGTGAAGAAATGGGCAGAAGACATGAACTGACACTTTTCCAAAGAAGACATCCAAGAAGGCTAACAGACATATGAAAAGACGCTTAACATCACTCATCATCAGGGAAATACAAATCAAAACCATAGTGAGATACCACCTCATACCAGTCAGAATGGCTAAAATTAAGAATTCAGGAAACAAAATAAGTTGCTGAGGATGTGGAGAAAAGGGAACTCTTTTGCAGTGTTGGTGGGAATGCAAAATGGTGCAGCCACTCTGGAAAACAGTATGGAAGTTATTCAGTAAGTTAAAAACAGAACTACCATACGACTCATCAATTGCACTATTAGGTATTTATCCAAAGAATACAAAAATGTCGATTTGAAGGGGCACATGCACCCCAATATTTATAGCAGCACTATCAACAGTAGCCAAATTATGGAAAGAGCCCAAATGTCCATCAACTGATGAATGTATAAAGAAGATGTGGTGTGTGTGTGTGTGTGTGTGTGTGTGTGTGTCCCATACACACACACACACACACACACACAATGGGATATTCTACTCAGTGATCAAAAAGAATGAAATCTTGCTATTTGCAACAACATGGATAGAACTAGAGTGTATTATGCTAAGAGACATGTCAGTCAGAGAAAGACAAATACCATATGATTTCACTCATATGTGGAATTTAAGAAACACAACAGATGAACATAGGGGAAGGAAAGGAAAAAATAAAATAAAAACAGAGAGGGAGGTAAACCGTAAGAGACTCTTACATACAGAGAACAAAAACAGGTTTGCTGGAAAGGCGGTGGATGGAGGGATGGGCTAAGAGGGTGATGGGCATTAAGGAGGGCACTTGTTGGGATGAACACTGGGTGTTATATATAAGTGATGAATTACTGTGTTCTACTTCTGCAACTACTGTTACACTCTTAGTTAACTAACTTGAATTTAAAAAAAAAAGAATAGAAGGGTCCAGAATAATCATCTAATAGCTGGATGATCTCATTGAAAAATGTTATCTTATTTACAGTTCAGCATTGGTATCTAATGAAGATAAACTGGATGTTAAGCAATCGCAATAGCTAGGTCACCCTTGCTGAAAATAAGCCCATGCTTTAGGGCCTGCGCATAGTATCCATCCTCAACATCATTGTGTAAGCACTAGGCAGCTGTAGACAACAAGCTAGTTGACCTCTACTTAATAAGTCATCCTATCCAACTCATTTGGTGTTTCTTCTGAGTCCCTACAATCCACACACTTTGAATTTACTCCCATAGCTCTAGCTAAATGCTTTTTAAGTTCATTCCAGACCCCAACAGACCAATCAAGTCATTCATCTCACCTCAGGCTACTTCTACATTCATACAAAGATGATGACCAAAATACATTGGTTGAGGCCATGCCTACTTAGAGGATGTTTCTGCCACTGTTGTCTTTAAGAGTCAATCTGATTGAGGCTATAGCGTGTAGCAGTGCTACATATCTGGTTCTTCATCTCATCCAGCTTTTCTGTTAACTCATTAAGTATAGTTAAAGTGGCAGTTTTAAAGTCTTTGTCTGTTACTTCTAACCTCTGACTTTGTTTACTTGATCATTTTTCTGTTAACTGCTTTTTCCTCTTGGGTACAAGGTACTACGAGTTTGGAATGCTTATTGTAATTTGGCTTGCAAAGCTCATTTAGTTAGTAAGTTTATTTATTTCAGTTTACAAACGCCAGTTGCATCTGTCCAAGTGTTGAAGATGGAGAATTAAAAGTTTACAAAAGTTGCTCACCAGTATGTGAGCATTTATAGTTTCATCAAAATATTAAAATTTTAGTTGCTTACTAAAATTCTAGAAAGCCATTGTATACTAAAGTCAGAAAATGTGGTTCTAGCCCTTGCTCTGAACTTTAATAGTCACGATACCTTTGTCAAGTCTTTTAGCTAGGCAGAATCTCAGATTTTTCATTGCTAAAACTGGACATTTTATTCATTTCTTAGAGTTGTTTTGAGGGTTAATAGCTCTAAGATGGAAAAGTACTTGGTAGTGTGATTTCTTACATGGTAGGTGTTCATTAATATTAACCAAATTTGTATTAGGCAAATCCCAATCACAACACTACTTAACCTGCAATAATGTCATAATGAAACTGAATTTCATATGTAATTATTGAAAAATTGGGGAGTTTTAACAATATTTTCAATTAACTTAAACTAAAAAATTAATATTAAAATATTTCCCTTTTTCTAGTTGTTATAATTTTTATGTTAAAATGCAAATATTTTACAGTAACTTTTAATTAAAAATGAGGCATACTTTATTTCTTTGGTTAACGATCTATTACAAAAATGACCAAAAATGGTTCATTTATTTTTAAACTTCTGCTGCATTTCTAACTATAAACCACAAGTTGAAAATATTGAGCAATATTTTTCAGAAGAAAATTTATTTTTTTAAACATTTATGTCTATTTTAATCTAATTTTTCTCTTTTACTGTATTGATTTGCAATTGAGAATCAGTGGCTCTCGGTGCTATAGAGGACTATGTAAATTATTTCCTGGCAGGCCTTGGTAGCACATATGCTTCTTCTAAGAATAACTAAGAAGCAATCTGCTGATGAATATAGTTTATATCCTTGCATCCAAGTCCTTCAGGAACATTCAATATCTGTGCCACCTAAATAGAACAAATACTCTGACTCCCAGCTACTCATTCTCATTTCTCTTATATGCCATTAAAAATCTGTAGGACATAGGTGTATTTAAAATAAAAATAAATTACTTATATTTGTTTTGTACAATACAATAATTTTAAACCAAGTATGAGTGGTTTTTAAATATCCACAGAGAAATTAACTTAATCTTAACAATAAAACTTAATAGTAAAGCTACTAAAATTTTCTGTTCACATAAATTAAACAAAAATGAATGAAACTATTACCCTATAAAACTGAAAGAACACTAGATAACTTCACCTTGAATATTATCTTAATTTATGTTCATCATAACAATGGAAATCATAACTTTAAGAAGAAAATGTTTTATGCATCTCTTAAAAACAATTTGATGAACAAATATTTGTCCAGAAAATTAAGGTGATTTTATTAGACATATTTAACCATGTATCACTAAATGGCATTTTCAAAATCACAAGAAGTAGCAGCATCTTATTTATGAGGGCCTCAGTTTGCCTTAAGATAAAAATTTTGAATAGTATATTTTTTTTACACAGAGGTGCTATCTATCACATAGTTTCTTATCTTTCATTTCTAAAGATTTTAGAACTTCAGAGAATAAAACATCCTCTCAGCACATCTTGTAGATTATCCATTTGTACTGTCTTCTCCAACAATGAGTACAGATGTGCATTTCTTCTCATCATAGTTTTTAGTAAGATTTTTATACATTTCCTCTAAAATTCCACTTTTAGTTTAATGAAATAGTTCATAAATCTTATTAGCACTTAAAATATACATAGTATCTACAGTTGTATCTTCTTTCTTTACATCTAATGTCAAGAATTTGTACCACCTTCTCATATTTTTTTTCACCATCTCTGCCAGGCATTTATAAATTGCATCAGTCTTTCTAAGAGATGACATTTTGGCTTTGTAAAATTTTATATTACATATTTGTTTTCTCTTTTACTTTTTATTACAACTGTAATGAAATAAAATTGAAGTACACTAAACAGAGCATATTTAAAAAGCAAATTTGATCAGTTTTGGTATATGTACATATACACCTATGAAATAATTGCCACATTCAAGATAACCATTTTTTCACCTCCACATGTTTCCTCCTGGACCTTTGTGAAACCCATCTCTTCCTCCATCCCCATCCCATACAATCACTGTTCTAATTTCTGTTAAACTACAAATTTCTTTTGTGGTTTTTGTTTTTTTGTTTTTTGTTTTTTGTGTTTTTTTGGCCTGGCTTATTTCACACAGAATACCTATTTTTGAGATTCATCCATGTTGTTGTCTGTATCAGTAATTCATTCCTTTTGTTGCTCAATAATATTCTATTTTATTGGTAAATCACAGTTTATTCCTTTAATCTTTCTATGTTCTGATATTTAAGATCATGTCTTATAACCAATATACAGTTGGGTTCATCTTAATCCAATATTACAATCTTGTTATTATTACTATTTCCTTTGGTTTTTAAATTTACCATTTTACTATTTTTCTAATTAACTCTTATTTTTCTTTCTTTTTCCTTTTTTTTGATAAATTATACACTTTTTATTACTCCAAGTTTCCTTTCTATTGGTTTGCTAGTTTTATATACATAAAAAAATCTTAATGATAGGTTTCCTGGAGATTATACCATGCCATTTATGCTTGATATATTGATTATGATTAATATTTTTCCAGCTACCTATTCACCTGACTTTCTATGTGTATTCCTACTAATTTATACCTTTCATTCCTCTTCATTTATTCCTTCCTCAATCTCTGAGCTTCCTTCTAGTGTTCTTTTCCTTCTACTTGAAGAATGTCATTTAGAACTTTGTCTGGGTATGCTAAAGGAGAATGGTCTTAGCTTTGATTTTTGAAAATGTCTTTGCTTCTCCCTTTTTTGGAAGGCTATTTTTACTAATTATTGGATTTTAGGTTAGGAGCTATTTTTTTCAACCTTTAAACATATCATTATATTATCACTGACTTCATTTGGGTTCTTCTATTGATAAGTCGCCTGTCAGTCTCCATGTTGCATCTTTACAAGTAATACAATTAATTATTGCCAGATTTGGGTGCTTTATAGATTTTTTGTCTTCATTTTTAGTACATCCCCAGTGATGTGCCTAGCTATGATATTCTTTATGTTCACAAAGCTTTGAAGCTTTAGTATCTGTGATTTGATGTCCTTAATTGTTTTTAGAAAATTCTTTGTGATTATCTTTTCAAATATTGCTTCTTCTACAGGACTTTCCCAACTTCCTTTAGACTACACATATCTCATATGTAACATATGCCCCTTTCTCTATTTTTCATCCTTTGTCTCTGTTTCCATCTGGATATCTTCTTCTGACCCATCCTTTGTTCACTACTTCCCTTTTCAACTTTGTCTAATCTGCTGGTGAACACACCTATTGGTCTTCATTTTAATTCTTATGTTTTCACTTCTAGGACCTTCTGGTTGTTTTTTATAGTTCCCAGTTTTCTGTGCAAGCTTCCATATTTCCATTTAATCTTGTCAATAGAAACATTAACTATAGTTATTTTAAAGTATAGCTCACTGAATCACTACTTGCTTAAAATCCATCATGATTTTCCAATTACACACACACACACAAGCCAGCATCTTTTCCTTGGCTTAGATGGCCATGTGTGATTCTTCAACTGCATCTATTATGAAATTCCCCAACCCCTATTCTTTATGCTGTGTATGACTTGGTAGCTGCCCTAATCTTTTCCTCAAATTAAGTCTTCCTCTTCCTCAATATTTTTGCATCTTTCATGTATCATATTATTAGTGACTCCTCTTAGACCACTGTCAATATTTGCCATTCCCCCTTTCCAGCCCACTCCTCACTTATGATGACACTGACTATATTTTCTTCCTGTTGTAAATCCAGGCCCGAGCACATTACTTGGCACATGATAGCCATTACATACTTGTGAATCAGTGATTCAGTAAATGAAAGCTATATTTCTCTTGTTTATCTGTTCTCTTAATGGTAAAAGGATGAAAACATCCAGTTCTTCACTTTATCTCATTCATCTTTTTATCTCCCAGAGCATTTAGAATATATTACGTGATTGTGTAATACATTTGACAAATTGAGTTGAACTCTACAATGCTCATGGCTATAAAATTCATAGAGAATATGAATAGATACATGGTATAGATATGGAGACATATATCTATATTATATATATATATGAACTATATGATCATACCTATTACTGTGACAAAACTATTACTAACATTCTTAAATACTTACATGATTTTGACAAAGTAGTGAATTGACTTTTCCCTGATTTTCAACAATAACTTTTTCTACACTTTTGAATATCTATAATTATGGTAACAAAAACATAGTTTGACCATGATCTAAATACAGAAGCAGAGAGGAGATGTTTGATTTGTAGGAATTATTTTAAGATGCTATTTTCAAACCAGTTTATTTTTAATATATATCAAATATTTCTTTAAAACACCTACAAAAATTACTTAAATAATTAATAATTTCCCTTTGTCCAAGAGGGGGGTCAAGCTGGCAATTTCTGATACTGACTCTCCCAACATTTCCTGTGAACTTAAAAGAAAAAAGTGAAACCAGAATGATACCAAAAACTAAGACTTGAAAAGCAACCTGGTACTAAAATCTAGATGGAACTTCTATTTAACAAAAACATACCAAGGAGTTTGGCTTGCACAAATCTGGCTTATACATTTTCTGCAACATAGTGGCCTACTCGCCAAGAAGTAGGTAGATGGAAATTTTCACTATTCTCTTTCTCTAGATGTCATCTTAGAATAGATATATTTGGCTGATTGTCCTAGACTCTGGGTCTGGAGTTCTCTCTTGTCCAGCAAGACAACAGGACGCAGCATTGAAAATGCAAGAGAGGCTAATGTCTGGGAGGAGACAAGAGCCCTGAGTAAGGTCCTTGGTCCATTTTTATTAAGACCAGAAGGCTTACAAGCGTGATGGATGTGCACAAAGAGACAATGAAACCGTGTACATTAACTCATGGGCATGAGGAAAGGGGGTTTTGAAGATATGCAGTGTTAGGGGTTTGGATCAATACAAAACAAAATTCTGGTGCTAGGTGGAAGGTTGTTTACATTAAACATGAGGAACCACCTCTGTTTACCTGAACTGGCCTAGGGCACAGAAGGACAGAGCATGCTACCTCAGGGTCAACAAAGCACCTTTCTTTTGCTAATTAGCTCCCCTCTGGGCAACTTCACCCTGCTGTGGTCTAAAGTCCTGTTTTCCTATTTACCTATTTTTGTCCTTCCTTCCTGTGAAAGCTGCTTTCTGCTATTGCACTAAATTGTGGGGCATTTCCACCTCGAATACTTAATCTTGTTTACCTCATCTCAGATGTTTTCATCCCGACATTCCTTATTCCTATATCTTTGTCCTATACTGGGGGCCTTAGCCCCATTTACCTAACCTAATCTTGTTTACCCAAACTTGTGTGTGTACATCCTATGGCTTTGTAATTCTTTATGCCTTCTTAACCCATTGGTGCAAGCTCAGTAAATTCCTAAGCGTATTCCCCATAGCTGATGTATACCAAGGAGATGACTGCCTCTCCTATTTAAAACTGCATGAATTGCAGAAAAATGGGTTTACACTTGTACTCACCTATACCACAGTATTACTTTACTATTCTGTTTCTCTTCAGATACTGTGCTTGTGAATGAATGGTGAGGAAATTTGCCAGAAATGGCATACTACACTTTTCGAGGGTGGTCAGCTTAAGTGAGGGAAGAGACAGAAACCTGGTAGCAGCACAGTATGATGGGAGTGATAAATTTTTACCTATTGGACTGGCTCAACGTGCCCAAGAGCCTTGTCATGTGGACAGCAGGGGATTCCATCTGATTAGTCAGGGTATAGCAGTGAATGCCACTAGACACTGGAAAACCTGAGTACTGTCTAACAATAACAACCACTGTCCACTCCATCTTAGGAGTGAGGATCTAGCAGAATGATGCTAATAACCACAAAATGGAGACTAAGCTGGAATAAGAGTATTACTGATATAAAACAGGTTTGTTGGGAAACACCAGAGCTGAGATGCAAAGGCGAAGATGAGTATGAAGCTTGTTGAAATAAGATGAAGCTTCATGGATAAAAGAATACACTCTCAAAATTAAAACCTGCTTTTGGAGGTAATAAATAACAGTACTGACGTAGGAAAAAAAGAATCAAATATTACAGAATATAAACAACCAAAAAAACCTCAACCAGAAGATGGAGGGAAGATAGTAAGTTTAAACAGTAATAAAGAATAGTGTCCATAGGAAGGCGATTGAACAGAATCTAACCTAAAATTAATTACTTATGTCTTAAGGAAGAAGCCAAAACACTTAAATAGAATAAGTATTTAAAACATAATTGAAGAAAACATCCTGGAAGTGAAACATGCCAAACTGCACAGATGAAAAACGTTCACCATGGTTTAGGCAAAATTAATATAGAAACTAATGACAATCCTGAAAAAGAAATTTAATAACAAAATAAGAGAAAATAAACTATAGGTTTGCAGACAGAAAATAAACTAAGAGATCTGACTAAAAACCAAAAATCAAACTGGCTTAATACTTCTCTCCAACCCTAAATGTTAGTACACCATGGTCAACATGTATAGCATTTTGAAGACAAAGCATCTTAACCTATGAATGACATTTTTAGCCAAACTGCTATTTATGTAAAACAGAGAGTAAGATACTCTCATAAATACAAGGAATTAAAAATATACCAACCATAAATTCTTTCAGAAAATAACACCATCAAAAAATTCACCAGCCATTCATGAAGTATATAAAAAATTAAAAATTGAAGAATAGGGATTTGTGGTACAAATTTTTAGTAGCATTCACTAAAATCATTTAAATAGTGATGCAAGATTGTGAATATATAAAAACAGTTTTTGAAAGGAAACCTCAAGTTGTAAAAGCATCATTTAATAAGAATAATTCAATCTATAATTCAAGATGTATAAAAAAGATGAAAATTGAAAATGCAAGGAGGGCAGATATTTTATTTTAAAAAGCCAATAACATTGTATTACATGGGGAGATGTTAGAAGACACTGTTTTACTTTTTTGACACTGTTTTATTTTGACTTGGGTAATTAAAATTTTTCACATTAAGGCATTTATAAAAAGATGAATTATTTCAAACCTTCAGGAAAGCATAGAGTGATAAAATATCCATGTACCTACCACCCAGATTAAAGAGATTTTGTTACCTATGCTTCACATCTCTTCTCCCCCCCCCCCCATTTTATTATTTTCTTAAATAAAAAAATACCATGAAGCAGATCATGGCACTTATTCCCCTCCCACCTGTTCAACCCCACTTTCTAGTTTCCACCACAATCCTGCCTGTTTGTTTCTATGGTTACCAAACATGTTTTCATCTTTCACCAAAGTGGAAAACTGATTTATGTGTTTTAAAATTCTACAGAATGTATCATGATTTACGTATCATTTTAAAACAATATTGAGTGAAAAATGCAAACTGCAGAATTATGGAAATCCTACAGCAGTTAAAATGAATGAACTTGATTTATATGTACTAACATAAATGAATCTTTTTTTTTTCATAAATGAATCTTAAAAACATATTATACAGCATAAAAGCTGGGTTTTGTAATAATCTAGTGTTGATACATATAAATCAAATTTAATAACTCTTGCAGGTGTGTGGCTTTCTGCCATATAAATATACCACAATTTATTCATCTACTTTTTTATTAAAGGATATTTAGCTTGTTTCCAGCTATTTCCTATTACAGGTAATTATACAATGGACATCTTTGTACATATCTCTTTGTGTGATTACATGAATGATTCTTTAGAGTATACATCTAATAGAGGAAGTGTTGGAACACTGAGCATGTACATTTTCAGCTTTTATAGGTATTTTCAAATTATGCTCCAAAGGTGCTGTACTAGTCCTATGTATGGATTTACTCAGATTCTCATAATACTCTGCAGTGCCAGACTTTTATTTTTTATTTTTTTAGTGTTTATTTATTTATTTATTTATTGTGAGAAAAAGAGAGAGAGTGCATGTGGGAGGGGCAGAGAGCGAGGAAGAGAGAGGATCCCAAGCAGGTTCTGTACTGTCCGTTCAGGGACTGCAGGGCTCAATCTCACCAACCATGAGATAATGATCTGAGCTGAATCAAGCGTCGGACACTTAAGGACTGAGCCACCCAGGTGCCCTGTGCATTGTCAGACTTTAAAAATTTGCCTCTCCCTCACTGCTGGGTGAAGTTCAATATCTTTTCATGCGTTTAGCCGTTTTAGTTGATGTTCATGTTTATTCTTCTGTAATTCATATGTATATGTAAAATATATATCATATGTATCATATATATATATTGTATGTATTTGCCATTTTAAATTGGTGTGTTTGTTGTTGTTTTTTTAAATATAGCTTCCAGGAGTTTTTATATGATCTGGCTAGCCCAAATTTATCTGTTATATATTTTGAAAATACCTTTCTGCTGTTAATATATTTTCACCATTTCTCTTATTTCTGTTTTATTTATTAATGCATTCTCTTTGTAATCCGTGTTTTCTTGTCTTGTTTGATAAATGTGTCTGTACTCCAAAGTCACAAATATTTTTCTAAATTTTCTTCTAGAATTTTTAATTTGTGCTTTACATTTAAGTCTTTAATTAGGGAAACCATGTGTCCCATTCTGCTAAACAGGGTCTCAAGTGTTTTAGAATTTATCCAAGATATTTCACTGTATAATGAAATATTGTGATTAATAGTTACATTAAAATAACCCATTATTTCCTTAGCAGACTTCCTCTTTAGATTTCCAACTTCTGCCAGGGTCTTGTCTGATAAGTCTTTTCTACTGTAGCAATGGAGTTCAAATTTTGAGTCATAATTAAATCCAAGAGATGGCCAATGATTACCCTTCTTTATTCCCAACCTTTTCCAGGTATAATGTTACCAATTTCTCCTTTTCAAGGATAGTGTACAATGAGTGCTCTCCAATGTGAAGAAACAGGAACAACTTGCTCCCAGTGTTTTGTGTTTGTAAAAGTATTACGCTCCATCACCTTGCCAGCTACTTGGTGTGGCAGCCAGGTGTGCAATGGCCTGTGAGACCCAGTATCTCCAGACTGCTATATAATAGGAGTTTATGAAATATACGTATGGGAGACAGAGGTTGAGCAATTTTGCTCTGGTACATATTGAGAGTAGTCTGAATTCTCTTGCTTAAGTGGCTTTATAATATATCACATATTACAAATCTACAGTATTTGTTTATTGTTTGGTCATGCTTTTTAATTTTGCAATAAGCCCTTTTGCATCAGTGAGCTGGGTATAAAAAGTGCATGTTTAATAAAAAAAATAAGTATTAATTCCTATTTCTCAATAAAGTTGATGAAGACACATATGATTTGAAGGACTATGGAGGCCCTAGTAATAACATCAACCACATGAAAAACAGAAGATATAAATCTATCGAAGTATCAGTATCTACTTCAAAATGAGCAGTTAATTGGAGAAGATTAAAGATGATAATTTAAGATATGTAGATGCAGAAGGTGGATGATGTAGAACTCTGTGAACACTGACTTTTCCCTTAGATCAAACGATTACTCTTCTAAATTAATTTCACTCATGTTCAAGCCAAGTTGTTTTCATGTTACGTGTGAAAAGTACATCAATAACTGTTAATGTGTTACTTTAACTGGCAGAAGTAAAATTTTAAAGAATTAAATGATAAGAGTTTTTTTTTTCTTTCCAGTGTTATCAAATGTCTTAAATAGAAGATCACTTAATTCAACTTGAACCACATCTTAATTTTTCATCTTGTTAGTGAAATCAAAGTGAGGTTTTTGGAAATTCATTCTATCTGAGGCAAACAACAGATCTTACTTATATTCCTATTATGAATGCAGTTAAAATAATAAGCAGTGAATATAATATTATTTATTTTGTGATAATAACATAAATAAAAATATTTCTGGAGCACAGAATAATGTAAAAAAAGTTATTATTAAATTAAGCACACTGTCCGTAGGAATGTAAAAGGGTGCAGCCTCTATAGAAAACAGTACGAAGGTTTCTCAAACATTAAATATAGAACTACCACATGATCCAGCAATTCCGTTTCTGAAAATAATCTGAAAATAATGGGAAAACTAACTCAAAAAAGTATCTACAGTATCATATTCACTCTAGCATCATTTGCAATAGCTCAGATACAGAAACAGCTGAAGTGTCCATCAACAGATGAATGGATGAAGAAAATGTGGTGTATACAATGAAATACCATTTAGACTTAAAAAGGAAGGAAACCTTGCCATATGTAATAACATGGATGAAGCTGGAAGACATTATGCTAAATGAACTAAGCCAGTCATAAAAGTCACAAAAGCAAAAAAAAACAAAACAAAATGAAAAACTGCATGATGCCACTTATATAAAGTATCTAAAATAGTCAGACTCATAGACAGTAGAATGGTGGTTGCCAAGGACTGACTGAGAGGGGAAAACAGAGAGGTGCTATTTGACTGGTGTCAAGTTTCAGATACACAAGATGAAATTCTACAGATCTGTTGTACCATTTAATGCCTATAGTTAATAATACTTAAAAATTGGTTGACCAGATGCCATATTGTGTTCTTACTACAATAAAAGAAGCTTATAAAAACATTAAAAATACACTTACAATTAGTTGTAGTGCAACAGTAAATGAATCACAAAATGTGATGAAATCAATATTGAATAAAGCAACACTTCATACATAATTTATCTCACTGTTAACCATCATAAAATGAATTTTATAGGTATTAAAGCTTTAAATATCTACTTTCTGATCAAACTAGATGTCCTAAAATTTGGGGGGTGGGGGATTTAATATGAATTTGATATAAAATTTATTATGAATTTGTCTTGTAAAGTTTGGCTATATTTTATTCAAAATTCTTTGGAAATCTTCAAAGTATTCCACAAAACGAATGCTAAACTTTAGGTTCTGATGATATAGGTAGATTAAAACTTCTAAAAACAGAGCTTGCAAAGAAGCTCATCTTTATAAGACCTATGGAGTACTCATTGAAAGAAATGTGACTTCCAATGGCATTTAAGATTTATTTTTTTCAATATATGAAATTTATTGTCAAATTGGTTTCCATACAACACCCAGTGCTCATCCCAAAAGGTGCCCTCCTCAATACCCATCACCCACCCCCCCCCTCCCTCCCACCCCCCATCAACCCTCAGTTTGTTCTCAGTTTTTAAGAGTCTCTTATGCTTTGGCTCTCTCCCACTCTAACCTCTTTTTTTTTTCTTCCCCTCCCCCATGGGTTTCTGTTAAGTTTCTCAGGATCCACATAAGAGTGAAAACATATGGTATCTGTCTTTCCTCTGTATGGCTTATTTCACTTAGCATAACACTCTTCAGTTCCATCCATGTTGCTACAAAGGGCCATATTTCATTCTTTCTCATTGCCACGTAGTACTCCATTGTGTATATAAACCACAATTTCTTTATGCATTCATCAGTTGATGGACATTTAGGCTCTTTCCATAATTTGGCTATTGTTGAGAGTGCTGCTATAAACATTGGGGTACAAGTGCCCCTGTGCATCAGCACTCCTGTATCTCTTGGGTAAATTCCTAGCAGTGCTACTGCTGGGTCATAGGGTAGGTCTATTTTTAATTTTCTGAGGAACCTCCACACTGCTTTCCAGAGCGGCTGCACCAATTTGCATTCCCACCAACAGTGCAAGAGGGTTCCCATTTCTCCACATCCTCTCCAGCATCTATAGTCTCCTGATTTGTTCATTTTGGCCACTCTGACTGGTGTGAGGTGATATCTGAGTGTGGTTTTGATTTATATTTCCCTGATGAGGAGCAACATTGAGCACACATAAGATTTATTTTTGAAATATCTTTAATTATTCTGATTTGTGGGAAGAATATTTTGATGAAGCACCTTTAAAAAAAATAGATACCATTATATTCTCTGGGAATGAAATAATATTGATAAAATCTATAATTGTGAAAATCTTAATTTGCTGAAAAATTCAGAATATTCATCAATTTAAACAACTTATTTCATAATTTAAAAGGTATTTGTCATGCAGCTACTCCAAATGGAGGTAAAAAAAAATAGCATGAAAATATCAGGCTAAAATTTTTTTATATTGTAATAAAAAAAAAAGAAAGTAGTTATTTTGTTGATCATATAAGCTAAACCATTGAATATACAAAACTGGGCTTATTATACGTGCTAGGCAAGGGACATCATTTTGACAGCGTTTCAGTCTGTCTTAAGTGGGGAAGTTAGGAAAGGGTTTCAGGAACTGGAGTTAGTTATGGATGGTTTTATGGCAGAAGTGAGCAAGCACGGTCTGGGCAAAGATTTGTCAGATTTATAAATAAGCAACTTGCTGGAATAGTCCGTGGCCTTTGAAATATAAGGATCCGTGAGCTATTAGTGCTACTGTTATCTTAGCTTGATACATGAGTCCTAAAATGCTACAACATTGTATCTGCACTTAAATTGTGTTGCAGTGTATCTGTTTGCAAGTCACAGTTGTTTTTTTCTTTCTTTCTCTTTCTTACTTTTCTCTTTCTTCCTCTCTCTCTCTCTCTTTAATGTTTATTTATTTTTGAGAGAGGAAGAGAGAGAGACTGAGTGCAAGCAGGGGAGGGCAGAGAGAGAGGGAGACACAGAATCTGAAGCAGGCTCCAGGCTCCAAGCTGTCAGCACAGAGCCCAATGCAGGGCTCGAGCCCACAAACCTTGAGATCATGACCTGAGCCAAAGTTGGATGCTTAACTGACTGAGCCACCCAGGTGCCCCTCTTTCTTTCATTGTCATGTTCTGCTTCAAGTTTCATTTCCATACCAATAAATATACTTCTACATACACACACAAAATTCTGACAGAATAACATTCTAAATGTTTGAATAAACCATAACTTATTTAACCAATCCACTATTATTGAGCACACAGGTGATTTTCATTTTGTTAATGTTATACAATGTTTATCCTTGTACATATATCATTGAGCATTTGCCCAGTTATTTCCTTAAGATAAATTTTTAGAATTTGGATTGCTGGTCAAAGAAAGAAATTTAAAAAAAAAGGTTTCTGATAAAAATGATCAAAGTACTCTACAGAGACTCTGTCAGCTGTGTATTGGCTTTTTGGTTTCTCTCTATCAGATCAAGACTAACTCATTCATTTATTAATTTAACAAATATTCTTTTAATGCCTATTACATGCCAGGTACTAAGTAATACTGGTGTTTATGATTTATACAGTCCCAGTCTTAATGAATCATGATGGTAGAGAAGTTGGAAGGGCTTAACATGTGCCCTTAGAATGTGGTGGCTCCATTTCACTCAGTGAAGTGTGGAGAGGTCTGGCTAGAGCTGCCAATAAAGCAGGAGATGGAGAGAACCACACAATGAGCAGCTGGCACTTCTACTGGTTAGCACAGGGTGTTTGATATTTCCTGGGAGCCATACAGACACTGAAGAAGGCCAAGAGCTGTCTCAAGGATTGCCTGCATGGCTAAAAGGAATATAATAACAACAACAACAAAGACTGGAGGAAAACTACCAGAGGTGGGAGCAAAGCTAGGATGGGAGTAGGAGTTGTATAAAATCAGGAGAGTGACTGTGTGCTTCAGGGAATGGCATAGAACAGTACAAAGCCTGCAAAGGGAATCTCAGAAGAATCCACAACAATATCTCTTGAAAGAGAGTTGGCTTGTGGATGCCTGACATGAAAGAAGGTACCACCAGCCAAGTTACAGCAGCCTCTGTCTCCGACCACTCCCCCCACCCCACCCCACAAGGCTGGAAGAGCAATGTGGGGACAAGTGAAAAGGTGACCATGCCCCCATTCTTCACTGCATGTCCCCAACCTGAAAGTCGGCCCGAGCTGGGGAGGAAAACAGTTTTGAATTAAATGAAAGTTTGAAATTTTAATTTAGTTGAGTCTAAAATTTTTGTTACCTGAAGTTGAGGTGATTTCCATAGCTTGGAATGAATTTAAAGCTACAGAATCTGTCTGCGGTATAGCCAAAGGGCAGTGAAAGAGATCTAGCAGAAGACATCTGAAGGCAGTAAATAGGTAGAAATAAAGCTGTTTTACAATTGTATTTTGACAAGTTCAGTCTGTGCAATAAACTGGTTAAATAGGCAATTACAGTAAGATCAACAACCGCTACTGAAGTCAAGTCAGCTTTGTCAGCTATATATAATCAGCTATACAAGCAGGGTACTAACCTGGACTTCAAAGCCCATGAAGGTTCCTGTGAAATGTAATTTTGCAATTTAATTGAAAATTGAAAATGCAATTGAAAGCAGCCTGACTGTAGGAACTGGCTACTTTTATAGTAGATGGTGAACACGCCTCTTCTTTTTTCTGGGAAGTGACCAGCAAAGCAGGAGCGAGAAATGTAGTTCTTCAATGTAACATCCACATTCAAGAATTTCCAGATGCTTGGGTCCAGTTAACAGGAATAGATTAGGCCACTCACTTTCTTTGTTACCCTGACAGTGTTTCTACAATAAAATGAAAAAAAATGCATCATAAGCCACCTACTTCTGTAACTCTTTCATCCTAGTGTGGTAAATAGGATATGAGCAAAGAATTACCAAAAAAAAAAAAAAAAATGCTGGAGGAATGAACAGCAACTAGAAAATGAAGGCATTGAGACCCATATTTAAAGAATGCAGATGTTATCTTGAAGACCACAGGAGCCATTAGAAGATTTTAAGCATGGGAGTTGCCCTGATTACAATGAGAAAGTTGGAGAAAATATCAGAGGCGGAATGACCACTTAGGAGGTCATAGCAATAATGTGATTGAGAAATTAAGAGAATCTAATGTAAGGATATAACTGTGCCTACAACTGGAAATAGAATCGCCAGGAACCTACGTGGCTAGCTAGAGATGGAGAATGCTTATAAGGCAATGCTTGGCAGCAGGGTGCTTGAGGGGGTTCTGCTACACCTTACTCATCCCATGGCACAGAGTCAACAAAAACCACAAGGAGAAAGCCACACATTAATTTTTAACATAGTAATTCCTTCCACTTGTAAATATAGCCATATGGTGCCCTGGAATTTGACACAACAGAGTAGTATCCTTCTGTTGAGAGGATTAAGAAGAGGAAAAAGGGAAGATCTGGGAGAGCGAAAGAGGGTGTTTGAGGAAGGAAGTATGATGAGAGGGAGCTGTTTGGGAGCATTGCTTTCCCTGTGATTCTCTGTTAATCCTTTCAATTACCTGCTTAGATCAAGTTTAAACCAGTTTCCAGGATATGAAACCTGGAATCATGTCATGACCAATTTTGTATTAAATTCTCTACTAGATTTTCTTCAACATCATAAGATATTCCTGGGAAAGGGGGTGGGTAGGGCTGTATGCACTGTGGGTGTGGTATGATCATGCTGTCAGAAGAGACCTCAGAGTAGAGGTCACAGTAGTCTGAGGTACTGATATCTGTCAGCAATGACCTGTGATGTTCTGCAGGTCTGTGATATAGGAGGAAGGAAGATGGTGAAAGGCATTGATAAAAGGGGCTTGTACTTGGATCCAAACATTGGCACTAAGTTTTGACTCTAATAGCAATGGCCACTTTATTATCTTTTTTAGAGACTCCATGAATTAAGCAAAGATTGTGGAGCATGAGTGGATAGTTCAGGGTCCCTTGACTCTGAGTATGCTCATTGATGAAAAAGGCAGGTTCCAGTCCTGTCACCTCAGCTCCAGATGCTATAGCCCATGTAAGTTGAAGGGCCAAGTTCAGGCTGGAAATGGTTAGGTTTGTTTCTTTAGTTTGTAGATAGATTATAAGGACTATTTGATGGGATTACATGCATTAATCACTCAGGATTCTGTGGGTACCTAACAGCACTAACAGAAGGCTGATGCTGGCCCTGAGATTAAAAAAAAAAAAAAAATGCTCTTTTACTGTTTGTTTTTTTTTGGAAATATGGAATGCCTCATGAATTTGCATGTTATCCTCATGCAGAGGCCATGCTAATGTTCTCTGTATCATTTCAATTTTAGTATATGTGCTGCTGAAGTGAGCATCTCTTCTACTTTTTAATCAAGAAGTTGATTGGCTTTGTTGTCTTCATTTGGTTTTTTGACTTTGAGGCGCAATTGAAAAAAGTCAAAATATGTTTATGGCTCATTTTCAATGAATGAGAACAATGAACTTAAGTATTTCACCCTAATTTTATCTATCTATCTATCTATCTATCTATCTATCTATCTATCTCTCTCTCTATCCATCTATCTATCTAAAGAGAGTGAGCGAGAGAGAGAGAGAGAGAGAGAGAGAAAGTGAGCACATGGAGTGGGAGAGGGGCCATGGAGAGGGAGAGAGAATCTCAAGCAGGCTCTATGCCCACTCTCATCATCATGAGATCCTGGCCTGAGCTGAAATCAAGAGTTGGATGCTTAGCCAACTGAACCACTCAGGTGACCCTTTTATTTTATTTTTTATTTAAAATTATATATTTACATAAGCATAGATAAGTTTTTTAGTGTGAATTTTAAATTTGATAAAAGAAGGAATCAAATCTTTTTATTCTGCAAAGCTGATTATATAAACCTCATATTAAACTTATACTTTCATTGTTTGCAAGGAAGCAACTCACACTGAAGCTCCTATTGTTTTTATTTCTTTGCCAACTAAAAGTAAACAGGTTCTGGAATTATTTTTAGGTGCAATTTGCACATCCTAAAAAACAGTGACTAAGGAAAACATGCATGAACAAGCAAACAACAACAACAAACAAGCATGAAATAAGATTTCAATACTCCAGAAGTAAATTATCTCATGGGTCTTAGTTCATGACTTTTCTAATCATCACCTCTGCCAATAAAATCTTTTATTAGTCATTATCATTACATTATACCTTATATATCTTCAAATATGAACAGTTTTAAAGTCTCTGAACTCTATCCTTCACACTGTACATATTCTTTTCTTTGGGACATCACATTATTTAATTCAAGAAAGAGTCATTTTGAACTTTATTATGAGCATACAGAGCTGTGATTCATGACTCATAAATCAAAATTCTAGGATCCTCTAACTGAGCTGTATGAAATCTTAAAACATCCCAAGATAATATCGTATGTTGCCAATTGGTTGAGGAGCGCCTTATTGATATATTCATTCTACTTCTCCAGTCTGTCTACAGTGCCTTTTGCAATGCTTAAATTTATTGTTAAAAGTGTCCATGGATACCTACCGATAATAGAAAAACACATAGAATTTGGGGGGAAAACGGTAATATAACTGCTAGGTATGTTTTTATGTCTGATTGCATATTCTTTTCTGTCTGTAAATGTTATTGTAGGCTTATTATATTCTCAGTGGTTCACTAGGTTATATGTATGTGCATGAGAAATTAAAGACATGACATTGATCCTTCAATTGTTTAATATTTTATTTGCATAGACAAATACACAAGGATAACTATGTACAGTGACATATGTTGACATGTATATTATATCAACATTTAGGTTGAGTGTTATGCATTACAGGTGTAGGCACTGATAAGAACGAATGATCAATGAGGGCAAGAGAAATGAAAGGAGGCTTCATTAAGAAAGTGAAGCTTGGGATGCCTGGGTGGCTCAGTCGGTTAAGCATCCAACTTTGGCTCAGGTCATGATCTCACAATTCGTGAGTTCAAGCCCCGCATTGGGCTCTGTGCTAGCAGCTCAGTGCCTGGAGCCTGCTTCAAATTCTGTCTCCCTCTCTTCTTCCCCTCCCCCACTCGCACTCTGTCACTCTGTCTCAAAAAAAACTAAAGCAAAAACAAACAAAGAAACCGAGGCTTAAAATTGACTTTGAGGAATGGATAGAATTTATGCAAGTAGAGTGACAATGGTTTATCAAGCAAGGAATCAAGCAAGTGCAAGGTGCTTTTATGGAGAGGTGAAGAAACCAGTCCACCTGTGGGGATGACAGTTATAGGCATGGTGGGAAATAACATCTAGAAGAATGAGGTCACATGTCCATATTGCTGCTAGCTCTGAAAAACAGGACTGAATACATTCTTTTCATCATTCAACTCAATAGACATTATGTACCTATGAGATAGGGCAATGTGTTAGGCAAAGGGAATATATGTGAGACAATGTGGGGGAAATGGTTAAGTAGTATGGCAGAATCAAAATGGTGTGTAGAACAGTTATTGCAAAATTAGCCTGCAGAAAATAGATATTTATTAAGAAATCATCACATAGAGCAAGTTTCTAGAAGGAACAAAAACATTTTAGAGTCTCAAGTAATGCACTGTACTAATCAGGATTATTTGTCATTTTTAGACCATATGAAGGTTCTCTAACAATTTATTCTCACTTCTGAATCATCCCTGCTCTCAGACTGCTCTCACTTGCTGATTTGTATGGAGTGAGTTATGCTCACAAATATATATTATGCTCGCAAATATATATTACTTTTCTTCTAGGGAAGGCTCCCTGGCCAACTATTTCTTTATCTTTGATTGTTCAGCTGTCATATCTTCTCATTCTCTAATTTACATTTTCTCAAAAAAAAAAAAATAGAGGAGCATTCTCTTTCTATCGCTGAGCAAATTGTAAGTTTCTATTATGTTCAGGAATGTTTTTTTTTTCTTTTATATTACAAAGCTTTTCAAAACCGAGAAATAATGCAAACAAATGTATTTTCCACAGTCAGTGGAAGTAAGGATGAGGAAAGGGTGGAAGGGGTTATAAAATATATTTACACAGCTGAAGCAAAAGTGCTTGAGATGCATAAAATATAAAGTAAGGAATCCAATCCTTCTTCAATTATATTTGTTAAGATCTTTTTCTTTTCTTATGAATAGAACTAGGAATGGAAGTGTAAGTTACAGAAATAGTGGAGCTATACCATTGCCCATGTTTTAGATATAAGTAGTAGTAAGTATGATTTCAGAAAGAATTTTCTCTGACATTCTTCAACAGTGCAAATATATCATGTATCAGGTTTCAATATTTCTTGATATTAACAGTGACCAACTGGGCATTTGTAGGTTTATTATAAGAAAATAAAATTTAAATGGCAGCCTAATAGCTACTGAGATACAACCTTAGAGGTTAGCAGGTGATGGGTTAATTTCTTACAGGAAAGAACTGCTTTCCATTTTTATTCACCTAGGGAGATGGGTCAGAATAATTGGACAAGTCTGTAGTCCCTGGGCTTTGCAAGGGGCATAGGTGAAAATATAATTTGTGAAAATTGGAAGCTAATTATCTTCAGCAATGAAATAGTGACCAGATGTTTTCTTCTGCATAAAGTGAGAATCTGGGGACAGCTTAATAGTAAATAATACACTTTTAGAGGCTATACAATCCCCCAGATTATGCTGATTTGGGTTATAATTTCTAATTTGATTGAGATGTTCTTGTAAAATTTTTAAAAACTAGTAAAGTTAAACATCTAAAAATAACACACTTGCTTTAAAAATACTTTTTAGCTTTTGGTAACTTAGTAATCTCTGCATGAATAAACTATGAAATTGGTACCATTTTCATTGGCTAACTTATAAATTACTACCGCTGGATACTGCAAAATGAAAATAATTTTTGTTATACTCTTCAGGGTATTTTGTAGGAAAGAAGCAAAGGTGAAGCATCATTTCATTTAATGTTTGACCAAAAGGACCACTTAATATGGCACTGTTACAGATCTTAAAGGAACTGGGTAAATGAATTTTATAGCATAGTACAATGAGGAAACTTAGAATAACTTGAATATTCCTTTTCTAGTCATGTTGGTCATCTTAAATGGGCAGGGAATGAACAAAGGCTTTTAAGAATAAGAGTTCCAGGCATCTGGGTGGCTGTTGGTTGAGCATCCAATTTGATTTCAGCTCTAGTCATGATCCCAGGGTCATGGGATTGAGTCCTGCATTGGACTCCACACTGAGCATGGAGCCTGCTTAAGATTCTCTCTCTCCTGCCCTCCTCCCCCACTCACGCTCTCCCTCTCTCTAAAAAATTAAAAGAAAAAAAGACTAAGTTCCATTTAGGAAGGCAGAGAAGGAAAATAAAATTGACACATAAAATATCCTAAAATTAATCTAAGTTTTATTTTTTTATTTTTTTAAATTTTTTAAATGTTTTTATTTATTTTTGAAACAGAGAGAGACAGAGCATGAGCAGGGGAGGGGCAGAGAGAGAGGGAGACACAGAATCTGAAGCAGGCTCCAGGCTCTGAGCTGTCAGCACAGAGCCCGACGCGGGGCTCGAACTCACGGGCTGTGAGATCATGACCTGAGCTGAAGTCGGATGCTTAACCAACTGAGCGCCTGAATCTAAGTGTTATAATTACATCTTTTATGAGAAAAAAATAACTAAATATATTTTGCAATAATTTGGCTTGAAAGTGACCAATTTGGGTGTAGTTATTAACTTTGTCCTATACCCATTAAAACAGTGATGTATCATTAAAAAAAATCAAAATCAGTTTTTGGAATCATAAAGGCCACCAAGTCTATTACTGATTGCTTTCCAAGTTGGAATTATCTTCTCTGTCAATTTCTGTGTGACATTAATTAAATTTTTCTGACATTCACACATTTCAATTATCCATATAGGTGAATATGATGTTTAAAAATCCTGTTCTCATTAATGTAAAACAAAATGTGAGTTCTGAAATGATTCATTAGCAGAGAGATTCAGGAATGGAAAAAGTACAAGCAGTGTTAGGGTCATGCGAACACATTTATATATCAAATATCAAGTATTAATAATGCTTTTAAGGTTACTTTTCTATAAATGAGGTACTGCCATGGAGGAAGACATACCAAAGTTCTCAAAAGATAATGAACTCCAGGGGCGTCTGGGTGGCGCAGTTGGTTAAGCGTCCGACTTCAGCCAGGTCACGATCTCGCGGTCCGTGAGTTCGAGCCCCGCGTCGGGCTCTGGGCTGATGGCTCAGAGCCTGGAGCCTGCTTCCGATTCTGTGTCTCCCTCTCTCTCTGACCCTCCCCCGTTCATGCTCTATCTCTCTCTGTCTCAAAAATAAATAAAAACATTAAAAAAAAAAAAAAGATAATGAACTCCAAAATTCTTAGTCTAAAGGCTTAGTTTGCATTATCTAAATAAGTAAGTGTACTACCAGTTCATTTGGCTTTCTAATATGCAAAATCTATATAAATGCTATTATCACTTCTTTTCACCTATTTGATTGGATATGATGTGATTGAATTAAGGAGGATTCAGCTTAATCATCACTTTCCTGGCTCTCTTGGCTTGTGGGTCCACATTTGTCTCAGTCTCTCACCCCTAAATGGAAGAAATCTAAATATCTTTGGTTTTATTACTCAGTATTAAATCACAATTCTGCTGCATGTTTTATTCTTTCTTCCTTAGTTGCAATGATAGATTCTCCATCTTATTCCTTGCAGATCTGCTTAGAACTTTGGATGTTGAAACTGTTCTGCATGGTTGTATTTTTGTATTATATACCCAATGCTACTTTGTATATTGAATATTTAAAAATCCATACATTACTGTCATAAATTCTATCCTTATTTTCATAGATGTCCCTTTATACTGTCTCTCATTTTATGCTATTTTCACAATATTTCTGTCTCATCTAGCAAAGGGGACAATTATTTTTTTAATGTTTATGTTTCAGAGAGAGACACTGCGCGAGTGGGGGAGGGACAGGAGAGAGGGAGACACAGAATCTGAAGCGGGTTCCAGGCTCTGAGCTGTCAGCACAGACCCTGACATCGGGCTCAAGCCCACAAACCGCGAGATCATGACTTGAGCTGAAGTCAGATAGATGCTTAACCGACTGAGCCACCCAGAAGCCCCACAAAGAGGACAATTATAAAACAAATATGCAAAATGCACAACTTTCCTACAAGCAACAGAACAACTAGTTAAAATACTAATGTAAAAGGTTAAAATATATCCATCATATAAAATAATAGCTTATTATCATTAATATATAAAAAGCACACTCATAATTTGAAAAAAAGCCCAACCAAAAATAAGCAAAGAATAACAAAGGTAAGTGACAAAAGAAAAAATATAAAGCCACTAAAGATATGTTAAATTATGAACTGTTAGTTGGTGAGGGTTTTTTAAATGGTCAGTCTAATGTATTTCTTAGGAAAATGTAAATTGAAACAAATATTTTCTGAGGTGATTTGCAAAATACAACAAAAATCTTGAAAAGATCCATAAAATTTGATGAAATAATTCCATTTATGGATTTTTTTGCTAAAGAAACCATGAATGCATACAAGGATTTCTGTATAAAAGCAAGAAAAATGTAAGTCTAAATACCCAAGAAAAAAGTATAGAATTAATACATAATATTGTAGTAGAGACTAGTACAACAGAGGAAAGGGCAGTAGAATCAGAATGCTTAAAATTAAATCTGAATTTCTCACTTATGAACTGTGCATCTTAGAGTCTTCATATAATCTTTATTTACCTTGGATTTCTCATCTATGAAATGTGAATAATCTCAAAATATTAAGAGGAATAATCTCAAAATATTGACAGGATTAATGAGATAATACTATAAGCACTTGGAACAATGTCTACCATGCAGAAGCACTCAGTAAAATTTATCTATTGCTGTTTGATGAAATATTATGAAGTCATAAAATCATGTTGTTAAATATTAGTAATATGAAAATTATGAGCATTATGTTAAGTAAATAAGTATGAATCATATAATATTTCAATATAATGAAGTCAATATTTTTGAACTATCTCCTAATAATGTTCCCTTCCTGTAGTCTAGTTTCTTTCCCAGCATCCCTTTTTCACTCATAACTTCAGAAAATGGGAGAGTGAATGCCACCAGAGAAACAGAAGCACAGGCATGTACTGATATGACAGAATTCCAGTTACCACAGTTTAGTTAGACAATACTAGCTCCCAAACCAACGTGGTTTAACTTTCAGTGATCATAGTATATTAACTGTAAGTGCATAAAGTATATACTTCACCACTAGTTCTGTAGTCCACAAATCACTATATAAATAATAGATATAAACTATGATCAGTGACCAATCACATAACTTCTTTCAAAGTCTGTTGATGATTTGTTATTGTGCAAATGTTAGTTCATGAACAGAGAGCAAAGCATGTAATTGTGTTGCCTCCTTGTGTCCAGATAATAAATCCATCTGACATAGCTTTAGCTTACAGAAGCTTACTCCTGACTTCAAAAGCCACCTTGGGATGGAGGGAGGGAAAACATGTTAAAAGGGACTGACAGGGAGTTTAAATTTTGAATATACCGAACTCTTACCAGAAATATTTTAAAACCAGGATTGGAAATAGGTTTTACTTTTGTACACATTTTTTTACATATTACATATGTATAACATTTGACCTCTCTATGATTATATAAAAAGGACCAGAAGAGCCAAAGTGATATTGAGGAAACAGAACAAAGCTGGAACCATTACCCTTCCCATTTCAAAATATATTACATAGCTATAGTAATGAAAACAGTTGGTACTGAATAAAGACAGACATATAGAACAAGAGAACAGAATAGGGCCCAGAAATAAACCTACACATATACAAATCAATTGATCTTCAACAAGGGAGCCAAAAATAAGCAGTGGAAAGAGAATAGTCTCTTCAACATATACTGATAGAAAAACTGGATATCCACAATGCAAAACAATGAAACTGAACCACTATATTACATCATACACAAAAATGAACTCAAAATGGATTAAAACCTGAAATTTTAAAACTCCTAGAAGAACACATAGGCTAAAGCTTCATGACATTGGTTTTGGCAATGAGTTCATGAATATGACATTTAAAGCACAAGCAACAAAAGCAAGAACAAGTGGAATCATACCAAATTCAAAAGCTTTTGCCTAGTAAAGTAAACACTCAACAGAGTGAAAAGGCAATCAACAGAATGAGACAAAATATTAATAAACCATATATCTGATAAGAGGTTCATTTCCAAAATACATAAGGAATTCCTACAGCTCCAGAGCTGAAAAAAACAATTTAAAAGTGGATAAAGGACTTGAGTACACATTTCTTCAAAAAAGACACATGAGTGGCCAGTAGGGCCATTTTTCAAAGGTGACCAACATCACTAATCATCAGAGAAATGCAAATCAAAACCACAATGAGAAATCACCTGGCACCTGTTACAATTAGCATATATATATGATAATGATATATATACGTAACTACATATGGTGTGAATACATATCATTATATATACACACACACACATATATATGCACATACACATACATATACAGATACATATACATATACCATGCAAACAATAACAAGTGATGGCCAGATTGTGAAGAAATTCTAACACTTACAAAAGAACTCTTAAATAAGAAAACAAATGACACAATTAAAAACTGGGCCAAATACCTTAGCAGATACCTCACCAAAAAAGATATAAATATGGTAAATAAACACATGAGAAAAATGATCCATGTCATGCCATCAGGGAAATGCAAATTAAAATGACAATGAGATACTACCACACACATATTAGAATGCCTGTCACCCAGAACGCTTGTCCATGCCAAATACTGGCAAGGATAGAGAGCAACAGGAGCTCCTCTTCACTGCCAGAGGAAATGCAAATATTTCCCCTTTGGAAGACAGTTTGGCCATTTCCTACAATAATAAACATACTCTCACCATATGATGCAATGATCTTTCTCCTTGGTATTTACCTAAAGGAGTTGAAAACCTAAATGTCTGCACAAAAACCTGCATGTGGGTGTTTATAGCAGTTTTATTCAAAATTGCCAAAACTTGAAAGCCACCAAGATGTCCTTCAGTGGGTCAATGGATAAATAAGCTGTAGCACATCCAGACAATGGAATATTATTCATTGTTAAAAAGAAATGAACTGTCAAGCCATGAGAAGACATAGTGGAGGCTTAAATGCATACTAAGTGAAAGAAACTAATCTGGAAAAGCTACATGCCATGTGACTTCAACTATATGACAGTCAGGAAAAGGCAAAATTATGGAGATAACCAAAAAGATCAGTCATTGACTGTGGTGGAGGAGGAGAGGTGAATAGGCATAGCACACAGGGTTTTTAAGACATTGAATACGCTCTGCAAGATGCTATAATGGTATTTGTCATTATACATTAACCCATAGAATGTACAACACCATGAGTGAAACCTAATGGAAACCATGGATTTGGGGTTATTATGATACGTCAGTGTAGGTTCATCCTTGGTTAAAAAAAAATGCACCAATCTGGTTAGTGATGTTGATGATGGGGAAGGCTATGAATGTGTGGGACCAGGAAATATATGGGAAATCTCTGGACCTCCCTCTCAATTTTGTTATAAACCTAAAACTGCTCTAAAAAAATAGGTCTTTAATAAATTTTTTTTTAAAAAATGAGGGAATAGATTTCCCTCCCCTCCTTTCCTTTAGGACATTTACTTTAGAAAACTTGAAATTGCTAAGTACTTTCTCCTCTTTTGAAATGTATCTAAATTCTTTTGAAAGCCAAGTAGGCCTTTTGTCAGCTTTATAACCAGGCATGTCTCTCTCAAGTACTTGGAATCCTTCTCTGTGAAATATAAGGATCAAAGGAGGTAATACCATTATCTCTGGATTTCTGTGGAAAGGTTGGTGCCTAACAATGTGGGCATCTTGCTTCAAGTTACAAAACTACCTCCTGTCATAAAGATATGAGAAGTTTGCTTCTCCTTTGGGTAAAGTTAATTAGCTAATCTCAATCACCAGGTAAATAAATTGAACTAAGTGTGAGAAATGGTTTTGTTAAATCTTACTAGAGGACTGGTTATTGGTTACCTTCACAACATGTGTAATGGATTGTATATGCTTGGTTATATAAAAAGTTGAGATTTCTTTCTGTTTTTGTAATCTCAGCAGATTGCCTGTAATGTGCATCACATGCTGATTTAATGATTACTCAATAACAAAAGTGTTCTCTTCTTCTATTACTTTTGTGGAGTGGTTTTCTGGGTTGGGAGATTTGTTTTTTTTTTTTTATGTTAATTTATTTTTGAGAGAGACAGAGACAGAATGCGAGTGGGTTAGAGGCAGAGAGAGAGGCAGACAGAGAAGCAGAAGCAGACTCCAGGCTCTGAGCTGTCAGCACAGAGCCAGATGCGGGGCTCAAACTCACAAGCTGTGAGATCATGACCTGAGCCGAAGTCGGCCGCTCAACCGACTGAGCCACCCAGGTGCCCTGAGATTTGGTTTTAATTAGATTTCTCCAACACTACAAAATATTCCCCCACAAATGTTATAATTTAAATGATTTTGTTTGGTTTGAATCTAAGTTACTTTCAAAATTTCACTAGTAATAACACTGTGATAAAATATAACATTAATATTCATCTGAATTTCTAGTTTTTCAAATGGCTTCAAACAAAGAAACTGAGGCAAAGATTAAACTTTATTTAGCTCTTTATAAATGTACAGTAGTCTCATTTACTATGTGTTCCTGAAAATATATATAAAAGTAAAACACACAAAAATCAAGCAATAAATTTACATGTCATAATGGGGGTTCCATTCTCAGATCATTAGAAAAAGATAATATTCCTACTTGTTGTCAATGCTTACTTTCTTACTCCTAAGAATTAAGAAATGTGTACATAGTTATAAAAACATTAAGTAGATAAAGCATTAAGTCCCAATAGGTTCATTTTCTGAAATAAATTTTACCTTACATTCTCACTTTTCTGCCTTCCTCAAAGTGACCCTTCATAGACAGATAACTTTTTAAAATGTATAATAGAAGGGTGGGCTGATGGTGATTTTTGCAAAGGAATAAAGAGCAGGAGATTATAATGCTGATTTTGATGCTATTTTATCACTTTTCCTAAAACTTTTCAAGTAAAGATTTAATGAAATGCTTGCTAAAAGTGCTGTTGTAACCAGTATTCATATAAAAGCTCTAGGAAACTATGCATTTTCATCTTACTGAGAGCTATTAATTCTTACCATTTTATTATAGGAAAGTCAATCAAACTCAAAAGTAGAGACAACAGTTTAATGGACTCTCATATACTCAGCTTCAGCAATTAACAATTCTTACTTTACCTATACCTATACCCTACCCATTAAGCACCCCAAAAGTAGTTTTTCACTTAAAAATATTTCAGCATATAACTCTAAAGCTCTCTAAAAGAAATCTTTTACCAATGTAATCATATTGCCATTTTACTATATTATTATTTTCACATCCCATAATATTAAAAATAATTTCTTAATGTAATTAACATCTCCCTGGTTATCTTTTCTAATTTTTTAAAAATTTGTTCACATTGGAATCCATATAAAGCTCACATATTTTAATTGGTATATCTTTTAAATCACTTTTTATCTGTTCATTCTCTCTGCCCTTTTTCTTCCCTTAGCGTTTATTTGTTGAAGAATCCAGTTCAATTTTCTGTAGAGTTTTTTCTGTACATCCTACATTTTGCTGATTGTATCCTTGTGTTATCAAATTAACATACCACTCTACTCCCTGGATAGCCTATAAAATGGTAGTTAGATCTAGAGGACTGTTGAGACTCAAGTTTGATATTCTAGGGGTTCTTCTATACTTCCACCAGAAGATACATAATGCCTGATGTGTGTATGTGTGTGTGTGTGAGTATGTGTGTGAGTGTGTGTGTGTGTGTGTGCATGTGTGTGTATATGTCCAAGTGTGTGTGTTGTCAGCAGCCTTTGGTGATCATTATCTAGATCATTTAATTCAGGTTAAAAATTATGATTATCTTATTCTATAATTTCTGCTTTCATGTCTTAGCTAGAAGATTTCTATAAAAAGAAATTTTATGAATTATTTGATTATAGTAATATACAGTTCATATAGAAAAATTAAGCATAGATTCATTTATTTTATTTCCTGTATGATTGCTTCCCTACCATGTTCCAAAGGTGATCAGTGAACTTGTAGTGTTTATTTTATTTTTTGCTATTATCCTAAACTTACAGATTTAAAAACATTAAAAGAGTTTCAATACATTGCAATCAGTATTCTTGCTAATGTTCAAAGATAACTGTATTTAACTATTCAGAGTCTCCTGGAGTTCGTTTTCTGAGTCCTTTGACAGAAAACCAGCAATCTGATACTTCTTTGTTTTTTTGGCATATTAAGATGTTCTCAGTTCAGTTTGCACACTTTTTGCTCTCAATCTAGAATCAGTCATTTCTCCAAGGAACTCTGGTTCCTTTTATGAGAAAAATATATTGGGGGCACCTGGATAGCTCACTAGGTTAAGCTTCCAATTCCTGGTTTTGGTTCAGGTCATGATCTCGTGGTTCCTAAATCTGAGCACTCCCACATCAGGCTCTGTGCTGACAGTGCAGAGACTGCTTGGAATTCTCTCTCCCCCCTCCCTCTGTCTCAACACAAATGAATAAACATTTTAAAAAATGATTCTCTGTCTCCCCCTCCCTTTCCCCCTCCCCCTGTCCCATTGCAAGTGCACACAATTTCTCTCTCTCTCAAAAAAACATTATACACACACACACACACACACACACACACACACACACACACACACGACGAACTCAATCTGGATACCAGGGATTCTCATTGCAATTGGATTATATATCACTTAAACATTTTCATACTGATTGTTACTTCTTAATTGTATCTCACATTTTAGTCAAAATCTTTGAAAATATTTTTAGAATTTGGTATACTTTCTTTGGATTTTTTTCTCTATAAGTTAATATATAATATAGACTGAGACCTTGCAAGTCTCTATTTTTTTTGTATTGCATTAATTTTTAGAAAACAGAAGACTAAATACAATCAAGTATTAGAGTAAGTAGCACAAATTCCTTAAGAAATCCAAGTCATGAAATTTTCTTTGCAATAAGACACATACCTAGATAATTGAGGGAACCAATTTTAGTACTTTTGATATGCAAGACACAGACTAATTACTCTTTAATATGATACTTGATTTAATCACCATTACAATCCTATTATGAGGTACTATTATTTTCCTTTTGTTCTAGTTGTTGAATCTAAGCCCTGAGGGTGAAATAATTTGTCCATCATTCTCTAAGAAGTCTTTTTTAAGAATCATTGTCATACTGTTTAGAGATAAATATTACCAAAGTATAGTCTAAATATCTGGTAATTAGCTGATATATGAACATCCAAATTTGATATAAGAAAGCATCTTGTGCTAATGATAAGACAGGATGGGTTCTCAAAATATATTATGTAAGTTGAAGGTATGATTGGCTATATGTAGGTCTGCTGTATTGAAACTTGGAGGCTTGATAATGTAGTAAGAAATGGAAAATGGTAGCAAGCAACTATAATACAACACTTTCCTTATATGAAAATAGAGTTAACAGAATTGGTCCTTGAGTACTAACGGGGTTTTTCTTCCAACCTAAAAATTAAAAAATAAATCATAAAAATAAACACATGGAGATAACTGACTGACTGACTGACTGTTTGTGTGACTTCTGGTCTGTTAGATTCCTCACTCCCTAAGGTTACTAAAAGCATCCAACTTTAGGTCCACTTCAAACGAACAAGGCAGGTACAGAGACACCAAGGAGACATTCAGGTACATTCTGAGTCCAGAGACTTTTTGAAGACCTTATTTCTGGACTGATAACGACTAAAATGGCAATGGCCTAAGGTGATTAGCAGTTATCTTTCTTCCAATACCAGAACGTGGACCCATTTCTGTGGGCTGAGTGGACAGAATGGACGGTGTAGCTCTTGATTTGACAGATAGCTCTAGCACCATATGTAAATGCCCATCTCACCAAATTCTCAAAACTGACAATTATGACTTTAATACCTAAATTTCCTTCTTTAAAAATATTCACAAGGATTATATTAATCAGTGAAAATGCTTATAAGCAAAAAAAAAAAAAAAGACTGCTGTATTAAGCAGTATTGATATGTAAAATAAACCTACATGCAGAGAACTACTGATTCAACAGCAACCAAATTATCTACATTCTTTTTTTTTATTAGCATGAAAATAAATGGTTGATATATTTTTGCTGGAAAGTTGAAGAGCCAATTATGTAGGGCAGTGGTTTTCAAAATGTGGTCTCCACATGAGCAAACTCAATATCGCAGAACAAAATCAAGTATAAGTAATCAAGAATGCACATAAACAAAAAATATTAAATGGCAATATATGATAGCATTTAAAACAGAATGATGTTTTATGGCAATTAAATGGCAATATATGATAGCATTTAAAACATAATGATGTAATAAGACAGTGTGGAATAGAAAGAGGCATTGAACTATGGTAGGAAGAACGATGGTGTGACACCCTGGGATGAAAATGTCATAGTAAGCGCAAAGGTCCTGAGGTTGGAATAATCCTGGCTTTTAAGGAAAGGGGGAATATTGGTGGGACTAGAATAGAACAAGCAAATGGAGGAGAGTGGCCAGGTGCTGAAAAGGGGCAGATTATGCCCTTATTTTCCACAGGAAACAATGTTTTCTTCTAAGTACTTTGGGTTATAGCCCTAATAGCTTACTTTCTTATCACTCCTGTCATCTAGTCCAAATCACCAATATTCTCTCTTTGTTAACTACTGTGGTAATTACTTAACTGGCTCCCCTGTATCCTCTCTTTCACCCCTTCCAAGCTCTGCACTGCAACAACAGTGATATTTATATATGTAAATTGTATGTGTATTATGTCTCCTCTACTTAAAATCCCTCAGTGACTTCCTATTGTGTTTAGAATAAATTCTAACACCTAATTGTGACCGGGGTAAAGGTCAAGTGAATTAACAGATATTGGCCACTAAGAGCAGTGCTTGGCATATGTGCAGGACTCAGGGAATGTGAATTAAATGTTTTCCTATACAAATATGGCATGGCATTTTTCTCCATGTCTAGACTAACTCTTCTTTTTCTCTTTTCTAGTGCTCTGTTAGTTACAAACAACCCAACTATGGAAGACAGCTGTGATACCTGGATTACAGGGCCCAGAACAGCAGTGGAAAATGAACAGGGTTGGGTTGTAAGAAAAAATAAGGGATAGCTGGAGACTGGGAAGTTGGAAGATATAAGTAGAATTAAAAGGATATTGCTACTACTGTATACAGTTCCAACTGAGTATTCCCATTGGGAGAGCTGTCCCATGGTTGAGAGTTTTTTATTTTTTCCAAGGGAAGTAGAAATCATACTTTTATAAGAAATGTCTGAATCTAAGCTTGTAAATACTGGCATTTAATTAAACTTTTAACTGTACAGGCACAAAAGAACTCATCCACATGCCAGATTCAGCAGTTGGCTGCTAGTTTGAAGCTTTTACTATTATGGAAGGGGGGATATAAGACCAATAAGTTTGATGAGGATATGAGAAAGAGATTTGGATCATCTAATTTTGTTCAAGAAGAATAGAGCCAAGGTCTTGAGCAAAAATCAAATAATTCTGTTTGGTTTTTCTCAATAAAGATCACACATTTTCAGTGCATACATAGGCCAGCTACCGTTCTTAAAGTGTTACACATATTAATACTTAAAACTACCCGAGAGATGGATACTATTTTTATCTCTCGTTAGTGATGGAGAAATTGAAAACCAGATAAACTAAGGATGTGCCAAGGCCCTCAATTCAAGAAAGAGATGGAAAAGGACCATAGAGGAGTGTACTATGAGGCTCTAGGTAATTTTGCCTGGGATCTGCTTTACACAGCATCCACTGATGATTACTAGTCCCAGCAGACCATCTCTAAGAATTTCAAAACATCACATAATGTGTCTGTCCCAGCTTTAATAGTAAATAGGCCAGCTTGTTCTGCAAATGCTTATATATATTTTCATCTTTCTTCCCTCATCTTCATGCTCTCCAGACCAGCCCACCTGTTCCATCAACCCCCATACAAGGGTGTTTCTCCATCCTTGGGGAATACAGCCACCAATACTGAAGCACAAGAATGCAATGACATAATGGTGATTGCTTTTTTTTTAAATCAAATTTACAAAGAAAATGCACTGCCAGCAAGATCTCTGTCAGGTCACAGCTGTTTCACAGTGAGTCATCCATCACTCTCAGGACTATCCCACATGGACCAAAGCAATGAGATCCCACGCACCAGGGAATAAATAAAGTTATGCTAACTCAAGAATGCCTCTCATCTAATATTTGCAGGAATCTTTTACACTGGTTAGGTGAAGAGAATGCAGAATTGCTGCATCAACATACTATAAGTATTTTTAGTGAAACTCTAATATTAGAATTTTGAAAATGAATGATTACCTCTGCAAAGAGAGTACTGCATTCTACCAGAGCTTTGGGAATTTATACACTTTCCTTTGCCAAACAAGAAAAAAAATCAAAAAGTTAAATTGCTTTTAATAGGACCCACCAATAGGTCCTTAATAGGCCCAGTAGGAGAAATAGACAACTGTCCAATAGTAACATTTGAATTTGGTCCAAAACTTCTGACATTCACAGAATATATCCTCCAATTGCCTGTTATAAAGCCTGAAATTTCCATTTTATGCAATGAAGCATCATGCCCATGAAGTAGTAATAAATGGTCATGAAATATTTGCAGTGATTGACTTATTCTCTTGCAAAGATAAAGCCTTTGTGTGGTGCTCCAAATGGAGAGCTTGGGTAGCCTAGGCATTAAATATAGTGTCAAAAGGAGATAGGATATCACCAAGAGAGAAAAAAAGATGCCAAATAAAACACCAATTTGATAAATTTGACCAGGGCTGGCCATGCTGCTCTATTTCCTTGGAAAACAAAATTAGAAAAACAAAGAAATAGAAAAAAGAAAGAAAGAAAGAAAGAAAGAAAGAAAGAAAGAAAGAAAGAAAGAAAGAAAGGAAGGAAGGAAAGGCAGTGATCAAAAACCAACCAACCAAGCAAAAAACAGAACAAAACTAAAAATATCAAGAGCCAGTAATATGTTTAACTGTTTGACTTGGAATGCACATGCTACCAACTTCTCTTATAAGGTATCAGTGTAGGTAGACTTAGTCCTTTGAAACCAGGAAGTTTATTAGAAAGTTTTTAGAAGATGAGTACTCATTTCTCTATTACCTATTACTATTTTATTTTTATGTATTTTTTAAACTAATTTATCTAAACCACTATCATCTCAATAGGTAGTTAATATAAAAATTTATCAAGTTGATATTTTATCTTTTTTTAACATACTAAATCTTCAAATCTTGTTTATGTTTTACACTTACAGCTCATTCTAATTGTAAGCTACATTTTCAATGGCTAAAGTGAAGTCAGTCTCATGAAAGCAATAAAGTTGTATTTAATGGAAAAATATTATTAAATAATTCATTTTTTCAAATGCAAATTAATTACAGTTAAATAGAAAATTAAGTTATTTGCTTGTTCCAAACATATTATAAGTTTTCAATAGATATTTGTTGGTTACCATAATGAGTAGCACAAATCTAAAGGAATGGGTCATGTTGAAGGGTTTACACATAAGATAAATACATTAACATCTCTCAGTAGCCTTAAAGAAAAACATAGAAGGAAAAATTCTAATTCAAATTCAAACCATAATCAAAATGAAGCACTTCTGTGGGAGAAAATATCTGTCAGGACAAAGATCCTTCTATATGTCCAAGCTGACATATAGAAATGAAGACTACACCAGCTTTTTATTTAGACTATATAAGAATATTAGTTCTTCCATTCATTGTCTGGAGTGTCAATATTGGTAATGAAAAAGGTTTGCTCTTGAAAATCTAATTAGACCTACATGTTCTACCTATGAAACTGGAATAAAATCAAGGGAAAATTATCTCTAAATGATAATAAAAACATCAATATGTTTATCATTAAAATAAATGGATAGAATAAGTTATAGTATCATTTATAATGCCCACTTAGGTTATTCATATAATAATTTACTTAATCTGATTTTCAAAGTTTGAGGATAGCCATGTATAGAGATCACTGATTCAGTGACTTTATAATATTGATTCTTCTACCACTTGAAGAAATAAATATATAAGCTTGTGTTTAGTTAAAGGGTATAACGGTATTTCTTGGAGTCACCATACATTTAGAGTGCAGTTAATTCTTCCCTATGAAATTACAAATAAAAAAATCATGGTTGACCAGAGAAAAGATAAACATTATGCCTTAAATATTTACCCAGAGCACATCAACTTAAATGCTGTGGGAAATATATCCTCTATTGTTTTAACCCAGACATTTCTTTCCCCTCTATTTGCAAATTGTCAATACCTGCTTATGCATCCACATTCTCAACTGAAGGCATTACTGCTAACTTCATTGAAAAATTGCAGTAATATAAAAAATTTCAATAGCCCTGACCACTATATCTACTCTCTGATGCATATTTGTACCCATTTACTCTATGTGAACATCCTGTGTTCCTAATGAAGGCTGACTGTTTCATTTTTACATTAGATTCCATCTTCCTTCATCTACTCTCCAGCAATTAATTCACTTTCTTATTATTAATATTTCTCTGACTAGTAATAAAGTTTCATTAACCTATATTTAATATCTTCTCCCATCTTAAAAGAAAAGGTCTGTCTTGACACAAACACCCCTATGGCTATTTCCCTATACGCTGCTGCCCTTTACTGAAAACTTCAAAAAAAAGTTATCTAGCCTCACTATCTGCAAGCCTTCTCCTATTCCTTCCTACTCTCTCGAACACACTTGAATGAATTTCACCCTATCACTTCCCCTGAAACTTGTCTTTTTTGTCAGTGACCTCTATGTTGATCAATCTAATGATCAGTTCTCAGTTAATACCTTTCTGAGTTAGATTATTTCTCTTTTCTAAAACATTTCTTTTTTCAGGAAAATCACAACATTCTGGTTTTCCTTCTATCTCAAAAATTCTTCTCCTGATATCTTTACTCTTTCCCACACTCTGAACATTTGGCACACATTAGGACTGAATCAATGGAATTGTAATTGAACATTAGAATGCAGTCTTTAGAACTATTTTACAATCAGTTGCATGATTTCTTCTAGTTTCAAGGCTTCGAATGTTGTTACTTTGTGGGCAACACGTGCCTTTACAGCTCCAGTCTGGAACTTTTTCCTATCTCTGGGCTCATACATCCAAATGACAAGTTGGCTTCTCTACTTGGATATCTTATAGGCATCTCAACTTAAAACCAGACTCCTTGTCTTTCTCCCTGGGATGTTTCCCATGTTATCAATCACTAATCATTCTTCTACTTGTTCAGGTAAATAACCTCAAGAGTAATCCTTCACTCCCATTTCTCTCCTGCCTGTATCCAAGTTGTTTTGTAATTTTGTATTTATTTGATTAAAGAGTTGACTATAATTCTAAATATATATTTACTTTATATTTTATCTATTAAGTGTTCACATCTTTTATCCATTTTCATTTTGGAGTGCTGCTCTTTTAGTTATTTTTTAAAACCTTTTAAAAAATGTTTATGTATTTATTTTGAGACATAGAGAGTGCAAGCAGGAGAGGGGCATGTTTTTCATGCTGCCTGCACAGAGCCTGACGTGGAGCTCCATCTCACTAAGTGAGATCATGACCTGAGCCGAAATCAAGAGTCAGATGCTCAACCAACTGAGCCACACAGGTGCCCCATGTTTTAGTTATTCTTTATTGGTATGTACTACTAGTTCTTTTTGTCTAGAATAGAAATTGCCTTATTGCATTGTTCTAGAGTTTATAAATAGCATAGTGTCATTGTTTGAAAAGAGATGAAAAATACATAAATATAAAGCAAATTAATTATAATCTAAAATCCTACCACCCTGAGAAAAATACCATTAATATTTCAGTGATCATCTTTTTAAAAATATCTCTGATTAATAAAGATAATTTTAATAATAGGACCATAGCACATCTGAAATCCTTGCATTTTATTTTATTTATGTGTTCCCACTGGCCACATTTACCTAAAGCAGTTTCTTTCTTTTCTTACCTTCCCTTTTTCTGCTCCCTTCCTCACATCATCTCCTGAAAGACTCACCCTATCTCCTACTGCAGGTATACACTGTGAATAAGCCACTGAGTATTCTTACATAGCTCTCTAGGCCAATATAATCAAGCCTCATGAAGGCTATATAATCTTTTTCTCTCTCTCTCCCACTCTCCCCCATCACAGAGATGTTTAGTAATGATTGATTCTTGTCAAATACATATATAAATAAGGTACATCCAGAGAAGTTCTCTGTCTCGTCTTCCCTTGACCCCACTTAGGCAACAATTTTTGTTCACTTTTTGCCTCATCCCTATCCTTTTTTTAACTATAAACAAATATATTAATATGTCATTACTTCCTTCCATCTTTTCTTAGATGCATGGTAGTATATTATACACATTTTCTCCAACTTGCATTTTTTTCGTCTAAAAAAGCTGTCCTGGATACCACTATGTAGTATGTAATATATAAAGTTCTACCTCCTTTCTTTTTAAAGGACCCTAAAACTTCATTGTGTGGATGTATTCTAATCATTCAACCACTTTTTTGCTGATGGACTTTTGGCAGTAATTGGAGTTGTTTATATGTCTTTTAATATTTTTATAGTGTATCATTCTGTTATATTCCTAGGAATGGTATCAATAGGTAAACTCATATATAATTTTTCTAGATATGGAATTTCACATTTCCACTGACATGAGAAAACTTTTTTTCAAATATTGTCGGCAATTATTGTTTTGTAAAATACAGCCAATACCTCAATGTAGTATCACCTATTCTTATGAGTGCCACTGAACTCATTTTAATATGTTCAAGGGTCATTTGTATTTTTCCTTATAAACTGTCTTTTGCTTATTTTTATATCAGGATGTTGTCCTTATTTTCTTGCCCTCTGCTTCTTCTTACATAGTTATAAATATCACTGGCTTCTTGCCACTCTCAGTGGCTGGACTCCATTCAGTTATACCTTATAGTTTTGGGGATTTTTCATCTAATTTATTTTCTTATAAACGTTTTATTTTTGTATAATTTCAAATTTATAGAAAGGTTGCCAAAATAGCACAATGAATTTTGTGCTTTACCTAGATTATCAGTTGGTATATTTTGCCTCATTTATTTGCTCTATTTCTCTCCAATTATCTATATATAAACACAAATACAAACAACTTCAGTATATGTTTCTTAAGAAGGAGGAGAACATTCTTCTGTATAACTATAATACAACTGTCAAAAATCAGAAAATGTAACATTGATATAATGCCATTATCTAATTCACAGTACATGTTTAAATTGTGTCAATTGCCCAAATATCTACTTCTTTTTTTCCACTTCAGAATCTAGTCCAGAATCATGCATGGCAGCTAGGTGTCATGTAGCTTTAGTCTCATTTAATCTTGTACAGCTTTTCAGTCTCTCTTTGTTTTTCTTGATCTTAACATTTTTTGAAGAGTATATGCCAGTTATTTTGTACAGTCTCCCTCTATTTAATGTATCTGACATTTCCCTGTTAGATTCATTTTATGCATGTTTAGCAAGAATACCACAGAATATATGCAGCCTCAGCATCAGGAGAAATATGAGGTTGGTTTGTCCTACTGTTGGAGTTGTTACCTTACATATTTATGAAGTGTCCACTAGGTTTCTTCACTGTAAGATTACTTTCCCCCTATATAATTAATGTTATTTGGGGGAATATATATTATATAAATATCCTGTTAATCACCAAGCTTTCAACCACTAGTTTTAGTAACCAATGACGATTTTCTAATTGAATTTTTTTCTTCTATATCTTATTACTTGACATTCTGTTAAAGGAAGAACTTTCTTTTATCACCCTTTAATTTACTTATTTATATTCTTATTTATATAAGCATGGACAAATGGATTCTTATTTTATAATCATATGTATCATTATTTCAATCTATCCTCAAATAATCCCAGATTTTTCCAAAGGGAGACATTTAAGCTCGTTTCTTTGCCCTTTGATTATATCCCCATAATTCTTTTAACATTTTGTTATCCTTTAACAGAAAAAGATGTTGCAGATTCATCTTTTATCCTCCATGATCCAAACCTGGAATCATTTCTTTTTCTCTGAAGTACCCTCTGGTGACCAAAGAGACCTACCTGCTTAGTCCAGGACTGCAGAGAAATTCCAGAGCACTTCAGTAAGGGCTGTGGATATTTTTCAAAGAAGTTCCACCTGAGCTTTAACCTTCCGAGGGCCCCTATTGGAGAATAAAAAGAAAAAGTGAAGATAGGTGTCTTGGGGAAGAAAATAGGTTCTCCTGCCCAAACTGGGAAATGGATCTGACTCTATTAGCTTTTTAGAAACTCCATAAAATTTGCTGAATTTTTATTGTCATAATTTCATAATTCTTATTTTTATTTTAATTATTTTTATATTTACATCTCTCATTTTGTGACTTGCTTTTAGATATTAAAAGTATTATTCATTTTCCCTACTTTTTCCTATATATTTATTATTCAATTTCTTGCTTTTTGATTTTGGCCATTTTTGTGAATGGGGGTATATTAAACCAACCCTCTTACCAAGAATAACTATTAAATCTGTGTAAAACATTTAAAAAAATCTATCTGAAGGCATTAGAAAAATTAAGAAACCAGCAAGAACCAGAGAATTAAATGTTCCAGAAAGGATGGACATGTAGATGAGTGAATCCAATATTCTACTCCTTGAGGCATTTTCCAATCTATAAAACATAGCTGAGAGATGGAGAAGTTTAGCAGAAAATAGTAGCTAAGAGGCTGAAAAGCTGGATAGAGCTCTTGGAAATCTTAAGAGACCACAAAAACAAAAATCAGAAATTAGAAATCACAAGGAGAAAGAACAATGATAAACAGCCCAGGATTCCACTGGTACCACTGAAAATTTGCAGCTTGGAGACAGTAAGGGCAAACCAGAAATAAAACAGCCTTTACAAATATTGAAATTTTTGTTTGAATTAGGTCAATACCCTAGTTTAAGAGTATCAACTCCTTTATTAACTTTTGACCAATAAAAAGGAAATCTTAGGTGGAGAATTATAACATCATCAGAACCACAAATGATCTTTATAAGAATTCATGATCAGTGTTTTTTATTCTAGCAAACAACTCTGGCATACCAGACAACACCAAATGTCCAAAACAAAACAAAACAAAAATATAACATAAGAAAAAATTATTTGATCCAGAAATTGGATTTAATTATACACTAAATTTAAAATAAATAGTATATTGAAATAACACATTTGATAAAATAGCGAACAAGACGGAGAATTTCAGCTGAGAACTAGAATCTCTGAAATAGACTCAAATAGAAAATTTAGAAATAAAAAAACAAGGTAACTAAAATTAATACTCAATACATTGATTTGACAGAAGATGACCGAAAGTAAGGATTAGTGAAATGGATTGATAATAAGGATATAAATATCCATACTGGAATACAAAGAGAAAAAATTTGGAACATGTAGAAAAAAGTACAAGAGAAAGAGGAGAGAGAAGATGTGGTGTTACCAGAGCTTAGAACCCCAGGAGGTAGAATCAAAGTGAAGACTACCTGTAGGAAAGGGAGGTCCAAGCAGTATCAGGAGTCAGGGATGATCTCTACGCACTACAAAGATGTCATACTGAGCAGACCTATGATGGCTTCTATTTATCTTCCACCATCCAATATTTCACATCTCCAACATGGAAGCAACTGTACAAGAGAAGATGGGAAATGGAACTCCCTATGTTATAGAGTACAGATGTGAGGGTAAATGAATATGAAAGCAAATCATCAGTTAACCTGCACAGATACCAACTTTTCAAGTTCCCAAGGATGAAGCTGATTCCCCTGCTCCTATTTTCTTACTTATCTTTGACCACTTTAATAGAAAACCAAAGAAAAGAGTTTAATGTCTGTGACTAGGATGATGGTTCATCCAGATTTCCCAGATAGAAGCTAATTTGAAAAAAAATACATACATTGAGATTAATCCAAAAACTACCAGTGAAACAAACAATTCAAGAAAGATAATGAATTAAAGCACTCTTTGACTATCTCAGTACTAGCGAGTAACATTCTTCTTTAGCAAAAATATGCAGTCTAGTTTCTGTTCCTAGATACAATATACACTCAGTCACATCTTTCCTCACCAAAGGAAGTTACATTTATCTTAGTTAGCCCTTGGTTTTTGCTTTGTGGAATAGGATGCCTGAGAACATGTGGCTTCTCAGCCAGGCCTGAGAACAGCCATAGGAAAATGGCTCATTGTATTCTAAAAGGATGTCTTAAAAACTTTATTTCATAAATTATATAACATCTTCTTTAGTACTGATTATTAAATTTTAGGTACAAAATTAAATATCATTCAGAAATATTTGGCTTGAAAACTTTGGAGAAAATATTTTAAGTGAAATTGCTTTTCAGGCAGTAAAGAAATGGAATAAGTTCGGGAATTAACAAAATATATTATTTTTATCAAGTAATAAGCTCTAAAATAACTGGTAATGAAAAATCATGCTTTTTCTGATTTTTGTGTAACTGTGCCTAGTTTTTAGTAGGTAAAGAGTTTGACAATGTTATCTTTGAGCTAGGACCAGGATTATAATCTTACAATCTAACATTGAGTAAAGAGTAATTATGTTCTTAAATTTTCAAATGTATTCATGAGCCCTACCATGTACCCATCATGGTACTAAGCATGAGATTTATGAAGAAGAGTATGACAGTTTCATTCTCAAATTGAACACAATCTAGTGGAAGGGGTAGATTATTAATAGACATTTTATAAGAAATAATTTAGTACATTTTAATGAAAGATGTGTAAAGAATATTATGAGATTTTTGGTTAAGAAATTCTTTGCATAATAATAGAATTATTATAGAATAGCTATTACAGAATAGAATAATTTCATTGTATAGTAAGTAGAAAGCACAGGAATGAAAATTAGATTCATAGCTTATTTCTTTTTAAAAATTTTAATTCCAGCATAGTTAGTATACAGTGATATATTAATTTTAGGTTACAATATAGTGATTGAACAATTCTATACATTACTCAGTGTTCATCAAGATAACTATATTCCTAATCCCATTTGCCTATTTCACCCATTCCCCCCCCACCCACTTTCCATCCGGTAACCATCAGTTTGTTCTCTATTATTTCAGAGTCTATTTCTGAATTTTATTTTTTCTTTGTTCGTTTGGTTTCTTAAATTCCATGTATGACTGAAATCACATGGTTTTTGTCTTTCTCCGACTTATTTCACTTAGCATTATACTCTCTAGATCCATATGTATTGTTGCAAAAGGCAAGATTTCATTACACACACACACACACACACACACACACACACACATATATACAAACTTCTTTATCCATTCATCTATTGATGGACCCTGGGGCTGCTTCCATAATTTGGCTACTGTAAATAATGCTACAAACATAGGAATGCATATATCCTTTCAAATTAGTATTTTTGTATTCTTTGGGTAAATACTCAGTAGTGAAATTACTGGATCATATGGTAATTCTATTTTTAACTTTTTGAAGAACCTCCATACTATTTTTACAGTGGCTGCAACAATTTGCATTCTCACTAGCAGTGCACAAGTGTTCCTTTTCTCCAAATGCTCACCAACACTTCCTGTTTCTTGCGCTAAAAATCTTGTGTCACATCTTAGCTATTCTGACAGGTGTGAGATGATATCTCATTGTGGTTTTGATGTGTATTTCCCTGACGATGACTGATGTTGAGCATCCTTCCATGTGTCTGTTGGCCATCTGTATGTCTTCTCTGGAAAAATGTTCATGAACTTTGCCCATTTTTTAACTGGATTATTTGAGGTTTTGGTTGAATTGTATAAGCTCTTTATATATTTTGGATACTAACCCTTTTTTAGATCTGTCATTTGCAAATAGCTTCTATTGCTATTTTGTGATTTATTTTGTGATTGTTTCCTTTGATGTGCAGATGTTTTTTACTTTGATGTAGTCCAAATAATTTATTTTTACTTTTGTTTTGATTGCCTCAGGAGACATATCCAGAAAAATGTTGCTACATCAAATGTAATAGAAATTACTTCCTGTATTCTCTTCTAGGATTATTATGGTTTCAGGTCTCACATTTAGGTCTTTAATTCATCTTGAGTTTATTTTTGTGTGTGGTGTATGAAAGTGGTCCAGTTTCATTGTTTTGCATATTTCTGTCCAGTTTTCCCAGCACCATTTGTTGAAGAGACTTTTTCCTATTGGTATTCTTATCTCCTTCTCAAAGATTAATTGACCATATAATTGTGGGTTTATTTCTGTTCCATTCATCTATGTGTCTATCTTCGTGCCAGTACCACACTGTTTTGATTACTACAGCTTTGCACTATACCTTGAAATTTGGAATTGTGATACCTCCAGTTTTGTTCTTCATCTTCAAGATTCCGTTGTCTATTTGGGATCTTTCATGGTTCCATACAAAGTTTAGGATTATTTGTTATAGTTATGTAAAAAATTCTGCTGGTATTTTGGTAGGGATTGCATTAAATCTGTAGATTGCCTCAAGTAGTATGAAGATTTTTAACAATATTTGTTCTCCCAATCCTTGAGCATGGAATGTCTTTCCATTTCTTTGTGTTGTCTTCAGTTTCTTTCATCAATGTCTTATAGCTTCACCTCCTTGGTTAAGTTTATACCTAGGTATTCTATTATTTTTGGTGCAATTGTAAACGGAATTGTTTTCTTAATTTTTCTTTCTGCAACTTCATTATTAGTGTATAGAAATTCAATGGATTTCTGTATATTGATTGTATATCCCATGACCTTACTGAATTCATTTATCAATTCTAGTAGTTGTTCAATGAACTCTTTAGTCTTTTCTGTATATAGTACCATGTGAACTGCAAATAGTGAAAGTTTTACTTCTTCTTTACCAATTTGGATGCCTTTTATTCCTTTGTCTGGAGTCCCAGTACTTTGCGGAATAAAAGTGGTAAGAATGGACATCCCTGTCTTGTTCTTGACATTAGGTGAAAGGTTCTCAGTTATTCACCATTCAGTAAGATGTTAGTTGTCGGTTTTTCATATGATGTCTTTGTTATGTTGAGGCTCTCTCTAATATATTATATTGTCTCAAAGACATAATCTAATAATAATCTCTAATATTCCCTCTAATATACTTTGTTGAGGGCTTTTATCATAAATGGATGCTGTACTTTGTCAAATGCCTTTTCTGCATCTGTTGAAATGATCATATGATTTTTTACTGATACTGTTGATGTGATATGTATCACACTGATCAAATTGCGAATACTGAACCAACCCTGCATCCAGGGAATAAATCCTACTTGCTCATGGTGAATGATTTTTAATGTATTGTTGGATTCAAATGATAATATTTTGTGGAGGATTTTGAAATCTATGTTAATCAGAGATATTGGCTTGTAGTCTCTTTTTTGTAGTGTCTTTACCTGATTTTGGTATTAGGGTAATGCTAGTCTCATAGAATAAATTTGAAACTTTTCTTCCTCTTCTATTTTTTTTGGAATAGTTTAAGAATAGGTATTAACTCTTTAAATGTTTGGTAGAATTCACCTGTGAAGACATCTGGCCTTGCACTTTTGTTTTTGGGAGTTTTTTGATCACTGATTCAAATTCAATTTCATTGTTGATAATTGGTCTTTTTAAATTTTCTATTTCTTCCTGCTTCAGCTTTGGAGGTAATTTGTATCCAGAATTTAACCATTTCTTCTAGGTTGTCTAATTTGTTGGCATTTAGTTTTTCATGATATTCTCTGATAATTGTAATTCTGTGGTGTCAGTTTTATTTCTCCTCTTTCATTTCTGATTTTGTTTATTTGACTCCCTTCTTTTCTGTTGTTTTTGAAGAGTGGCTGAAGTTTTATCTATTGAGTTCATCTTTTCAAAGAATCAGCTCCTGGTTTCATTGATACGTTCTATTGTTTTTTTTTTTTTTTTTCTATTTTGTTTATATCTGCTCTAATCTTTTTTATTTCCTTTCTTCTACTGATTTCAGGTTTTGTTTGCGCTTCTTTTTCTAGCTCTTTTAGATGTAAGTTTAGGTTGTTTATTTGAGATTTTTCTTCCTTCATAAGCCTATATTGCTATAAACTTCCTTCTTAGAGCAGCTTTTGTTACATGCCAAAGATTTTGGACCATTGGGTTTTCATTTTCATTTGTCTTTGTGTACTTTTTTTATTACCCCTTTGATTTCTTGGCTGACCTATTCATGTTTAATAGCATGTTATTTAACCTCCATGTATTTGTGTTCTTTATTGATTTTTTCTTGTGGTTGATTTTTAGTTTCATAGTGTTTTGGTCAGAAAAGGTACATGGTATGATGTCAGTATTTTTAAATTTGTTGAAACTTTATTTATGAACTAGTATTTTGTCTATTCTGGAGAATGTTCCATATGTACTTGAAAAGAATGTGTATTCTGCTATTTTATGGTGGGATGTTCTGAATATATCTGGTAAACCCTTCTGGTCAATATGTCATTCAAAGCCACTGTTCCCTTGTTGATTTTGTTTGGATGATCTACCCATTGATATAGTGGGGTGTCAAAGTCTTCTACAATTATTGTATTACTATCCATTACTTTCTTTATGTCTGTTATTAACTTTTTTATATATTTGGTTGCTCCCATGTTGGATGCATATGTATTTTATATGCATTTTATTATATATAAGCATATAAGAAGATATAAGATATAAGAAGAATTATATCTTCTTATTGTATTATTCCCTTTATTATTATATAATGTCCTTCTTTGTCTCTTGTTACTGTCTTTGTTCTAAAGTGTATTTTGTCCAATATAAGTATTGCTACTATGGCTTTATTTTCACATCTATTTGTGTGATAAAGGGTTCTCCATCCCTTTGCTTTCAATCTGTGTGTCTTTAGGTCTGAAATGAGTGTCTTGCAGGCAACCCATATATGAATCTTACTTCTTCATCCATTCCATCACCCTACTTGATTGTAGTCCTTTGTTCCTTTCCTGTGCTCTTCTCTCACGATTAGTTGGCTTTCTTTAGTGGTATACTTGGATTTCTTTCTCTTTATTTTTTGCCTATCTATTATTATTTTTTGATTTTTGGTTACCATTGGGTTCATACATAACAACTTCTGCATATAGCAGTCTATATTAGGTTAATGGTATCTTAAGTTTAAACCCATTATTTCCTTCCCTCCCTGCTTCCCATGTTTTAGGTACATGGTGTCATAACTTACATCCTTTTATTTTGCAAGTCTCTTGACTGATCTTTATAGATATACTTAATTTTACTTTTTTCATCCTACTTTTTCTTACTCCTACTGATGATTTTTCCTTTCCACTCAAAGAGTCTCCTTCATCATTATGAATTCCTTTAACTTATGTTTGCCTGGAAAACTCTTTATCTCTCCTATTTTGAATGATAGCCTTGTTGGATAGAGCATTCTTGGCTGTAGATTTTTCCCATTCAGGACTTTGAATATAGCATGCCACTCCCTTCTGGCTTGTAGTATTACTGCTGAGAAAAATCAGCTGATAGCCTTATTGATTCTCCCTTGTATGTAACTATTTTTTTTTCTCTTGCTGCTTTTAAAATTCTGTATCAGTACTTTTTGTCATTTTAATTACTATGTGTCTTCGTGAAGACCTTCTTGGGTTGATTTTGTTGGGGGGCTTCTCTGTGCCCCTGGATCTGGATTTCTGTTTCCTTTCCCAGATTTGGGAGATTTTCGGCTATTATTTCTTCAAATAAATTTTCTGCTCCCTTTTCTTTCTCTTCACCCTCTGAAATCCCTATAATGCAAATGATAGTATGCTTCATGGAATGTTGCAGAGTTCCCTAAGTATATTTTCATATTGTATTTTTTCTCTCACCTGCTCAGCTTTACTGATTTCCATTACTCTGTTCTCTAGGTTGTTCATCATTCTTCTACTTCATCTAGGCTACTATTTATTCCATCTTATGTATTTTTAATTTCATTTATTGAATTCTTCATCTCTGACTGGTTATTTTTTATGTTTTCTAACTTTGTAAAGGGCCTCACTGAGGTCCTTCACTCTTTCCTCAAGTCTAGTGAGTATCATCATGATCATTACTTTAAATTCTCTATCAAGCATAAGCTTTCTATCATTTTCAGTGTACATCTTTTACCTCTTTTGTTAGTTTGATTCCTAAGAATCTTATGTTTTTTGGTGCAATTGTAAATGGGATCAATTCCTTTATTTCTCTTTCTGCTGCTTCATTGTTGCTGTATAGAAACACAACTGATTTCTGTACATTGATTTTATATCCTGTGACTTTGCTGAATTTACATATCAGTTCTAGCAGGTTTTTTTTTTTGGTGGAGTCTTTGGGTTTTCTATGTAGAGTATCATGTCATCTGCAAAGAATGAAAGTTTGACTTTTTCTTTGCCAATTTGGATGCCTTTTATTTTCTTTGTTGTCTGATTGCTCAAGCTTGGACTTCCAGTACTATGTTGAACAATGGTGGTGAGAGTGGATATCCTTGTTGTGTTCCTGATGTTAGGGGGAAAGTTCTCAGTTTTTCCCCATTGAGGATGATGTTAGTTGTAGGTCTTTCATATATGGCCTTTATGATGTTGGGATATGTTCCTTCTATCCTTACTTTATTCGGGGCTTTTATCAAGAAAGGATGCTATATTTTGCCAAATGCTTTTTCTGCATCTATTGAGAGAATCATATGGTTCTTATCCTTTCTTTTATTAATGTGGTATATTATGTTGATTGATTTATAAATATGGAAAAAGCTCTGTAGCCCAGGAATAAATCCCACTTGACCATGGTGCATAATTATTTTAATGTACTGTTGAATTTGATTTGCTAGTATCTTGTTGAGAACTTTTGCATCCAGGGTGTTTCCATCAGGGCTATTGGCCTGTAGTCCTTTTTGGTGAGGTCGTTGCCTGGTATTGGAATCAAGGTAATGCCGGCTTCATAGAATGAGTTTGGAAGCTTTCCTTCCATTTTTACTTTTTGGAACACTGTATGTTAACTAACTTAAATTTAAATAAATAAATTACGTACTCAAGAAAGAAAAAGGAAGCATTAACAAACTCATTAAATGTAATCTCAAACTCTAAAAAATAAAAAATACAAGAGATAACATGCTGGTGAGGATGTGGAGGGAAGGAAACCCTTGTGCACTGTTGGTAGTAATGCAAACTGGCACAGCTACTATGGAAAACAGTACAGAGGTTCCTCAAGAAAGTAAAAATCAAACATATGAGACAGCAATCACACTTCTTAGTATATAATCCAAAGGAAACAAAAACATTACCTCAGAGAGATATCTATACTCCCATGCTCACTTAAGGATTATCAACGATATCCAGGGTGCAGAAACAACCTAAGTGTCTGTGGACAGATAAGCAGATTCAGAAAATATGATGTATACATACAACTGAAGAAGTTTCAATCTTAAAAAAGGAAATCCTGATTGGGAAAACATGAATTAACTTGGAGGGCATCATGCTAAGTGAAAAACAAACAAACAAACAAACATCCAGGCAAAGACAAATATTGCATGGTATCACTTATATGCGAAATTAAAAAAAAAAAGTGGAAATCACAAGAAGAGAGTAGAAAAGTAGTTGCCAGGGGCTGGGAGTGTGGGAAATAGGAAGAGGTTCTGAGAATATATGTATAATATCATGAGCATAGTTGATAACACTGTGTTATGTAGTTTAAATGTGCTAAGAGTAGAACTTAGATGTTCTCTCTCTCTCTCACACACACACACACACATACACACACACACACAACTAAATTAAAAAAAAAATACACTATTGGACCCAAAAAGGTTTTTTTTTTTTTAATTCTCTATCAGGCATATTACTTATCTCCATTCAGCTTAGGTTACCTTGCTAGGTTTTGTCCTGTTCTTTTGTTTGCAACATATTCCTCTGTCTCCTCTGTCTAACCTTCTGTGTCTGTTTCTGTGTGTTAGTAATGTCAGCTATCTCTTTCTCTTGAAAGTAGTAGCCTTAGGAAGAAGGGGTCCTCTAGTGCCCTGGAGGACGTGTTGCTTCAGGAGTGTCTCCTATATGTGTTGTGTGCATCCTGCTGTTGTGGCTGAGCCACATTTGCCTTCAGTCCAGTCATCTGCAATGGCTCTCTTTGCCTGTTGTGGGCATTGTTTGGTTCCTGGGCTGTTAGTGGCCCAGTCTGGAGCTGCTATGAATTTGTGTTGAGTCAGACCAGGCATTTGCCAGAGATGCAGTAACACTAAACATCAGGGTGCTTTCCCTGTTTTGTCCTCGAGAAGCTTTCATTGGTCAGTAGAGTTCTGCAGTCAGATCATTTATCTGTCCCAACCCACTTCTAGGGCCGCAGTGTGACTGGTGTGCATAGTTATCTTTCCCTCTGTCCAGGGCGTACATCACTTTGGGATGGTGCTGGCCCCTGTGGGAGCTGCTCGTATGCTGCCAGGCTTGCGGTACCATTTTGGATGGGCTCCTGCCAAGAGTGTACTGAAGGCAGTAGATCTGCAGAAGCATGTGGGAGCAGTGTGGGGGCGGGGGTGGGGTAAGTGAGACATTAGCAAAGTTTGTACTGGTATGTTGGAGGAAAAGACCTGGAGCTGAGGCCTGGCTGGAATGGGCATGTCCACAGGGGATATGTAGGTGGGGCACACGCTAGCAAATTAGGCATTGAGTTTTAGCCCTGCATGGAGTGCTCAGGCTAAGGCGCAGGGTGGGGGGAAATGGCTGTGGACAGCTCCTGTATTCCTGGAGAAATCTCCCAATGAACCCTGATGCTCCAGCACAGGCTCCGAGATTAGTAAACAAATATCCCTCCTATATACCCTATAGGACATTCAAACTACTGCTTCTGTGCTGCATCTCCATGGAGATGTTTGTTATGTTGTCTCTTTAAGGGTGGGAACTCAGTTTCCTCTCATCTTCCTGCCTTCTTGGCTCTTCCAGAGCTGAGACTACTGATTTTTAAAGTTCTAGGTTTTAAGTCCTGCAGGTTTTAAGAACTGGTGAAATATAGCCCCTCTGGTTTTCAAAGTCAAATTATATGGGGATTCATCTTTCCCATGTGGGCTCAACAGCGTGAGAGTCTGTTTCTCTTCCCTCTCTGCACCTGTGCTGTCCCTTCGCAGGGACAGTCTCAAGGGGCTCTTTAGCTCCCATCCATGTCTCTGTCCTTCCTACCCTCTTTGATGTGGCCTCTTCTCTTCACTTAGTTGTAGAGTTTGTTCTGCCAGTCTTGAGGTTGTCTTCTGTGGTTATAAGTAATATAGAAAAACATTCCCATATTTTCAAGTTATTTTCTTTGTTATCTTCCACAGTGATCATATATTAAATTTTTAAAAATTGTTTTAATGTTTATTTATTTTTGAGAGAGAGAGAGAGGAAGGGGCAGAGAGAGGGAGACACAGAATCCAAAGTCGGCTCCAGGCTACGAGCTGTCAGCACAGAGCCCGATGCGGGGCTCAAACCCTCCAGCTATGAGATCATGACCTAAGCCGAAGTCATTGGCTCAACTGACTCAGCCACCCAGGTGCTCCTCAAATATTAAATTTTAATTAGAAAAAATAGCAGCTATTTAAAGATGAATTTATCGTTCACGAAAATGTCATTTCTTTTGTTCTAAGGCAGGAATTGGCAAAGAAGACAAGTAAGCCAAATACTGACTGTAGCCTGCTTTTGTTTTATGGCCCTTTGTGGATAAATTTTGCCAAAACTTGCCCTAAAGAGTAAAACCAATGAATGTGTATTTCATCAAGACCCTTTACTTTTCTCTAGTTATGAGAAGAGCCAGGGGGAAACCATCAAGATACACTACAAATTATTTAGAGTTCAAAAATTGCCTCAAGGTCATTTATTCAGGCTAGAGCTAACCTTTTTGAACAGCACATTATGTCATGAAGTTTATGTAGATTGATTGGATTCAATTTTCAAAACAATATTATGCAGTATATTTTTTATTCTACTTTTATTGCTAATCAAACCAAGGCATGGAGAGATCATACCCATAGCAAGAAACAGAGCCGAAATATAAGTGCAGCTGAATGATTCCAGGACCCCAGTACAGCCTTCCCCCATGTAAGAGAATCTGAAATGGCACACATCTCTTAAATGGAATGGAAGTTGGCCTTGAAATCAGCCTTTACAAGGTGATTTTCTAGGAAGCCATCACCAACTTCTATCTCTAATTGGAAATCAAATGCAGTTAAAATCACCTCTATAGATCAAAACTTCCATCTAAGGTTGGCTGCATTCTCCTGGTAGATGGACTTGGTAGTGTACTCTGAGTTGATGGAATATAAATAAAGATGAGATATTTTTTCACCCTGGAGATTTTCAATTTGAAGTAGTTCATAAATTACAAAGGCTCACAAATCAAAATTATTAGAACTATTGTCTCATTAATAATTCATGTCTGATTAATGATAATAGAGAAAAGAAATTAGCATGATATTTAGTGGCTACTGCATGCCTTTCCATGGAGATTTCATCACCTTTATTACAATCAAATGTAATAATAATGTGACTTTAAAATCCTTTGCTTACTATTTCTATATGCAACTTTTGAATTAAAAATATACTAGACTAATGCAAATCCACTGGGAGGTCTCACATTTCCTTGAGAAACCTTTTTTTTTAAGATCCCACCAAGATATGAGATGACTAGAATTATACCATAATATAGAAAAATATTTTTAAATATGAAACCATAGTATGTTACCATGTTATGAACTCTCAGCTGACACAGCAGAAATAGAAAACAGTTTTATTTTTTTTTACATAATTTAAATTTTTCATATAATCCAATATTACTAAGTATAAAGTAAGTAACTAAGATGCTTCCATTTAGGTTACAGAACTTTCTTTTTATGAAGTGTGTATATGTTATGAGCCAAAACATTTAAAAATTTTTCCCCCACATTTTATCAGGCTATACTGGTATCATAGACAAACTATATCCTGGATATTCCTTAAGTATGCTCCATGATTCTTTTATGGGTGAGAGATTTAGTTTGGCATTAAAGTGTAAAGTCATGAAAAAGAATTATCTGCCAAGGTTTAAGAAACATCTTTTTGAAACATTGTTAATATAATGTTTGCAACATATAACCATCTTCAAAAGTATCTAAGCTACAAAATTACCAAGACATGTACTTCTCTTTCTTATAGTAATTTACATGGTGTTGTTATTGTCATACATTTTTAGTCATGTGAATGATGTAAAAGCCAATAAGACAATATGCCAAATTTCTGTGAATAGCAATAAGTTGCATTAAGTTAAGAAATGTTTTCTTCTAATCTGGTGTAAGAAAGTTGTATACCTTGGTTCTAGGGCTTTCTTTGAGGATTATGATATATATCCACGATAAGTTCTGTCTCTATATTCTAAAAATATTTAGGGGTAAAAAATTATCAAAAGATTTATGTTATTAAAAGAATAACACTTTGGTTTCCAAGCCAGTTTTCATAGGTTATAAATGACCTCACAAAAATAACATGTTTGCTTGCTTGCTTGTTTGCTTGCTTAGCTAAGACAAATGATAATTCTGACACCCACTAATGATATTTTCAGATGGTCAAAGATTTATTATTATGAATAGAGCAGAGGTTGAGATTTCAAATGAATTTTACTCAGTTCTTAAAATCTATTTTTACCTTAATAATCATAATCCATCTTATGTTCTTATTAAATTTTTATCATTACATTAGGATACAAGTACACATATACACAATACACCTATCAGAGTGGCTATTATTTTCTATTACATGTTTACTTAAATATTTGAATTTTTAAACTATGTACATTTGATACTTTGATAACATAACTTAAAGAAAAACTAGCAGTCTTAGATTCTGGTAATAAAGTCCAGATCATAGGAAAAATTAAGACTAAGAAATGCCAGTTATTGTTTTGTTGAAGGTTTTATTTATTCCACAAAGGATAATTGCTTTGTTACCAGAGACTGCTACCTTCCTAAAAACCCTAGTTTTATAAAATAGAAATTTGTTTTTAATTCTTTAAATGTTCAAGGAGCATCATTTCATCCATACTGCTGAAGCAATTTCCCACCTCCTCAACTATTTCAATAAATTCTTATTGAATGCCTCCCTTGTGCAAAGCAATTGGGAGAATACAAAGATGAATAGGACATAGCCTATTTCCTTAAAATGCTTAGAGGATAGCAGGTAAGATGGGTTCACAATAACTAGGATAGAATGATATATGATATGTTGTACATCAAGGATCAGAAAATGAGGCACCTACAGATGTCTTAATGAAAACAAATGTGTGAGTTGAGTAGGAGAAAGGTAATGGGGAGGAGTGGAGGCTATAGATGGACTGGTGTGTCCATGAACTACACAAAGCCTTTCAAAGACATTTTGATAAACATGGTACCAGCCAGATAAACATAACTAAAAATTATCATATTAAGCTACAAATCTACAATGTTTAAGGAAGAGTGTGGGTGACTGTAATCTTACACTTACATACATATGTGTGTATGAAATGTAATAAAAAAGCATTTTAAGACATAACTTGCACTTGAGTTAGTATTTTTAGCACTTTGTAGAAGTGGCACATTATATATGGATCATTATTTTTATAATAAAGCAGAAAGTGTAAATTTAACTCATGGATAACAAGATATTTTTTTCTCTTCCCAGAATATTTTTATGGAAATTATTTATAACATTACTAAGGTAAAAAACAGGCTTATTTATGGATTGATAAATATAGGCTACAATAATCAGTAATGCTGATTTTGCTTATAATGTTTAAATTAAACTCTTGGTATGTCCTTTACATGTTCCATCTAGCAATACAAAGTAATCCAAATCATTGGCAAGATTTATAATGTACGTGACATCTGCAATCTCTGCTATTCTAAATATTTTAGGGATTTTACTGATGCTTACATGAAGTGCTATCCCACTTTTAAATATGTACAGTATTTGCCATCACAGTAACTGAAATACAACAAAATTGAAAATATTTTCTTCATATTAATAACATATAATACTAAAATTGGAATTTCTTGAATATATTATACAAAAGAACAGGTCAACAGTAACATATTTTAAAACTTTTTTAAATAGCTTGTTCAGACTCAAATACACCATAAAGTTCTCAAGAACAATAAAATAACGATCATAAAAACAAAATAATTCTTCTAAGAGAAATTGGTAATTGGGAATTTTTAAAGTCTGATACTCTAACATTGTTGTCTTCAGGAAAATGCAAAGAAATATCCATTATATCAAAATACTATTAACTTTCTCTTTTTTTTAAGAACAACTCACTCATTGTCATTCATCCAATATCATTCAACAATTCACTCAATGTATTTCTGTCAGTTTATAAAATTATATATATACATATATATACATATAATATATAATACATATAATATATACATATTATATATGTACATATAATATATACATATATGTACATATAATATATACATATTATAATACATATATAAATTATATATATACATAGACATATATATCTGTGTGTGTGTGTGTGTGTGTGTATTCTCTGCCCCCAATTCCTGGCACAGAAACTCCTAAAATCCTTGTAATTTCCTAAGTGAGAGGAGCACCAAGAACAACTTTTGTTCTAATCTGGGTTTCTGACAGAGCTCCTAAATCTCTTAGAATTTCCTGGGTGATAGCAGTGTCTTTGTTCTAATGAAGTGACTCTTGGTGGGCTCCTGAATGTGGGTAGTCAACAGAAAGGGCAAGCTGTAATTAGAAGCTTGGGATTTTTAGCCCCAATCCCCATTCTCCAGAGAGGGAAGAGGGACTAGAAATGGAGTTAATGTTTGCTCATGCCTATGTAATGAACCTTCCATAAAAATTCCTAAAGTACAGGGTTCAGAGAGCTTCCAGGTGGGTGAACATATGCATGTACAGAGAAAGTAGTGTACCCCCACTTCTCAGGGAAAGAAAACTCCTGTGCTCAGAACCCTCCCAATTCTCACCCTATGTATCTCTTCATTTGGCTGTTCATCTCTATCCTTCATCATGCACTTCATTACATAAGAAACTTGTGAATGCAAGTGTTTCCCTGAATTCTGTAGGCTGTTCTAGCAAATAATGGAATCCAAGGGAAAGGAGGTTATGGGAACCCTGGGTCTGTTGGACAGAAGCTATGGGTAACCTAGGGACCTACTACTAGTACTTTCTATTGGCATTTGAAATGGGGGGGGGGGTTACTTTCATGAGACTAAACCCTTAACCTTTAGGATCTGAGCTTATCTCCAGGTAGATAATGCCAGAATTGAATTAAACTGAAGGACATCCAGCTTATGTCATAGAGAGTTGCATGGTGTTGAAGGGTTGTGAATGTGGTAGCAGTGTGAGAGTAAAGGAAAAACATGTAGGAGGAAGACTGAAATTTTCCTACCCACAAAGTATATATAATTGACATTTCCCCCATTAATGTTCCTAGAAGAGTAGATCAATTACTATGAAGAAAGACACTGGGGCAGGGGTGGCGGGGGGGCAGGGGGGGGAAATGTGTAACAGTAATTTTTACTGTTGTCCTTTTACTGTTGACCTTGACACCTGAGTGTGTAGAATTGGAAGTATGCACAAAAATGGTGAGGTAGAATTTCTCATAAAACGCTGTTTTAATGTTCCCAAACCATCTTAGATGTCTTCCCATGCCAATGTAAACAATCATATGTACCCCTCTTAAAGTATGGCTCTTGTCATGGTGGATTATTCTATTGCCAACTTGGTGAGGCTGGCAACTACATTTTCCAGAATCCCCTTCCCTGTGTGGGTTTGGGTCTGAGTTGGCCAAAAGAGAAATCTGCATGAGCTATGGAGGCAAGAGCCACCAGTCTCATACTTTCTGATTTATTTTTTGTCATTTCCTTTCCTTTCCTTTTATTTTATTTTATTTTATTTTTTGGAAAAAGGGTTTTTTTTTTCTTTTTACCCTTTTTCTCTTTTCTTCTGTTTTTTTTTTCTTTCTTTTTCCTGGAATCAGTCTTATAGTTTTTGATTCTCTGTTTTGTTGTTTCCTTTCCTTTTCTCTTTCTGTGGGATCATGCTCCCTAACCTGCCATTTTTTTCCAGGGTTACTTCAACAAGCAACTCAAAACACACCTACTTAAAGGTGTAAACACTCCACCACTGCAAGCATGGAGGAGCTCTGCAGAGGAATGACCAGTGGGAAAAAGGAGCCAGAACCAACAGCAAAGTACACAAAGCATACGCCAGAAACACTTCCTGGAGTGCCAGGGCCTGGACAGTGTATGACCTTTTTTAATATTGTAGTATTCTCAGGTGCAGGAAACATAACAAGCTTTTAAAGCACACAAAAGACAGAAACTTAGACCAAAGGACAAGACAGAGGAATTCTCCCCAAAAGGAAGGTCAAGAAGAAATCACAGGAAAGGACTTGCTCAAAACAGATGTAAACAATATATCTGAACAAGAATTTAGAACAGTCATAAGACTACTAGCTGGGCTTGAAAAAAGCATAGAAGACACCAGAGAAACCCTTGCTGCAGAGATCAAAGACCTAAGAACTAGTCAGGATGAATTTAAACAACGTTATAAATGGGATGCAAAATAAACTAGAACAGTGACAACAAAGACTGAAGAATCAGAGGAGAGAATAAGTGAAATAGAAAATAAAATTATGGAAAATAATGAAGCTGAAAAAAAAAGAAGAGAAAGGAAGTTACTATATGAGGGGAGACTTAGAGAACTAAGTGATTCCATGAAATGAACCGTTATCTATATCATAAGAGAAAAAGAAGAGTGAGAAAAAGGGACAGAAAGTTTATTGAACAAATTATAGCTGAGAACTTCCCTAATCTGGGGAAGGAAACAGGCATCCAAGTCCAAGAGGCACAGAAAACTGCCTTCAAAATCAACAAAAACAGGTCAACGCCATGACACATCATAGTGGAACTTGCAAAATACAAGGACAAAGAGAGAATTCTGAAACCAGCTAGAAACAAAAGGTCCTTAACCTACAAGTATAGGCACATAAGATTAGTAGCAGATCTGTCCACTGAAACTTGGCAGGGCATAAGTGAATGGCAGTAAATATTCAATGTGCTGAACAAGAAAAGTATGCAGCCAAAAAACCTTTATGCATCAAGGCTGTCATTCAGAATAGAAGGAGAGATAAAGACTTTCCCAGAAAAACAAAAACTAGAGTCTGTGACCACTATGCATAGCCCTGCAAGAAATTTTAAGGGGGACTCTCTGAGTAGAGGAAAAAAAAAAAACAGCAAAGACTTTGTACAAAGGACCAGAGAACATCACTAGAAACATCACATTTACAGTTAACACAATGGCATTACATTCATATTGTCAATAATCACTCTGAATGTAAATGGACTAAATGCTCCAAGTCAAATGACATAGGGTATCAGAATAGATTTAAAAAAGCAAGCTCCATCTACATCCTGCCTACAAGAGACTCATTTTAGACCTAAGGACACCTGCAGATTGAAAGTGAGGGGTTGGAGGGAGGAGGAAGGTGGCAGCGTAGGAGGACGTTGGGCTCACCGCGCGTCCTGCCGATCACTTAGATTCCACCTACACCTGCCTAAATAACCCAGAAAACGGCCAGAGGATTATCAGAACGGAGTCTCCGGAGCCAAGCGCAGACAAGAGGCCCACAGAAGAGGGTAGGAAGGGCGGCAAGGTGGTGCGCGCTCCACGGACTGGCGGGAGGGAGCCGGGGCGGAGGGGCAGCCTGCCGGCCAAGCAGAGCCCCCGAGTCTGGCGGGCAAAAGCGGAGGGGCCTGACGGACTGTGTTCCGACAGCAAGCGCGACTTAGCGTCTGGGAGGTCATAAGTTAACAGCTCTGCTCGGAAAGCGGGAAGGCTGGAGGACAAAGGGAGGGAGAGCTGCTGAGCCCCTGGACGGATGACAGAGCTCAGTTTGGCGGGGAACAAAGACGCTCGCCAGCACCATCTCCCCCGCCCATCCCCCAGCCAATATCCCAAAGAGAACCAGTTCCTGCCAGGGAACTTCCTCGCTCCGCGCAAACACCCAACTCTGTGCTTCTGCGGAGCCAAACCTCCGGCAGCGGATCTGACTCCCTCCCGCTGCCACAGGGCCCCTCCTGAAGTGGATCACCTAAGGAGAAGCGAGCTAAGCCTGCCCCCCTGCCCCCGTGCACCTTGCCTACCCACCCCAGCTAATACGCCAAATCCCCAGCGTCACAAGCCTGGCAGTGTGCAAGTAGCCCAGACGGGCCACGCCACCCCACAGTGAATCCCGCCCCTAGGAGAGGGGAAGAGAAGGCACACACAGTCTGGCTGTGGCCCCAGCGGTGGGCTGGGGGCAGACATCAGGACTGACGGCGGCCCCACACACCAACTCCAGTTATACACCACAGCACAGGGGAAGTGCCCTGCAGGTCCTCACCACTCCAGGGACTATCCAAAATGACCAAACGGAAGAATTCCCCTCAGAAGAATCTCCAGGAAATAACAACAGCTAATGAACTGATCAAAAAGGATTTAAATAATATAACAGAAAGTGAATTTAGAATAATAGTCATAAAATTAATTGCTGGGCTTGAAAACAGTATAGAGGACAGCAGAGAATCTCTTGCTACAGAGATCAAGGGACTAAGGAACAGTCACGAGGAGCTGAAAAACGCTTTAAACGAAATGCAAAGCAAAATGGAAACCACCACGGCTCGGATTGAAGAGGCAGAGGAGAGAATAGGTGAACTAGAAGATAAAGTTATGGAAAAAGAGGAAGCTGAGAAAAAGAGAGATAAAAAAATCCAGGGGTATGAGGGGAAAATTAGAGAACTAAGTGATACATTAAAAAGAAATAATATACGCATAATTGGTATCCCAGAGGAGGAAGAGAGAGGGAAAGGTGCTGAAGGGGTACTTGAAGAAATAATAGCTGAGAACTTCCCTGAACTGGGAAAGGAAAAAGGCATTGAAATCCAAGAGGCACAGAGAACTCCCTTCAGACGTAACTTGAATCGATCTTCTGCACGACATATCATAGTGAAACTGGCAAAATACAAGGATAAAGAGAAAATTCTGAAAGCAGCAAGGGGTAAACGTGCCCTCACATATAAAGGGAGACCTATAAGACTCGTGACTGATCTCTCTTTTGAAACTTGGCAGGCCAGAAAGGATTGGCACGAGATTTTCAGTATGCTACACAGCAAAAATATGCAGCCGAGAATCCTTTATCCAGCAAGTCTGTCATTTAGAATAGAAGGAGAAATAAAGGTCTTCCCAAACAAACAAAAACTGAAGGAATTTGTCACCACTAATCCAGCCCTACAAGAGATCCTTAGGGGGATCCTGTGAGACAAAGTACCAGAGACATCAATACAAGCATAAAACATACAGACATCACAATGACTCTAAACCCGGATCTTTCCATAATAACACTGGTAAATGGATTAAATGCGCCAACCAAAAGACATAGGGTATCAGAATGGATAAAAAAACAAGACCCATCTATTTGCTGTCTACAAGAGACTCATTTTAGACCTGAGGACACCTTTAGATTGAGAGTGAGGGGATGGAGAACTATTTATCATGCTACTGGAAGCCAAAAGAAAGCTGGAGTAGCCATACTTATATCAGACAAACTAGACTTTAAATTAAAGGCTGTAACAAGAGATGAAGAAGGGCATTATATAATCATTACAGGGTCTATCCATCAGGAAGAGCTAACAATTATAAATGTCTATGCGCCGAATACCGGAGCCCCCAAATATATAAAACAATTACTCACAAACATAAGCAACCTTATTGATAAGAATGTGGTAATTGCAGGGGACTTTAACACCCCACTTACAGAAATGGATAGATCATCTAGACACATGGTCAATAAAGAAACAAGGGCCCTGAATGAGACATTGGATCAGATGGACTTGACAGATATATTTAGAACTCTGCATCCCAAAGCAACAGAATATACTTTCTTCTCGAGTGCACATGGAACATTCTCCAAGATAGATCATATATTGGGTCACAAAACAGCCCTTCATAAGTTTACAAAAATTGAAATTATACCATGCATACTTTCAGACCACAATGCTACGAAGCTTGAAATCAACCACAGAAAAAAGTCTGGAAAACCTCCAAAAGCATGGAGGTTAAAGAACACCCTACTAACGAATGAGTGGGTCAACAGGCAATTAGAGAAGAAATTAAAAAATATATGGAAACAAACGAAAATGAAAATACAACAATCCAAACGCTCTGGGATGCAGCGAAGGCAGTCCTGAGAGAAAAATACATTGCAATCCAGGCCTATCTGAAGAAACAAGAAAAATCCCAAATACAAAATCTAACAGCACACCTAAAGGAAATAAAAGCAGAACAGCAAAGGCAGCCTAAACCCAGCAGAAGAAGAGAAATAATAAAGATCAGAGCAGAAATAAACAATATAGAATCTAAAAAAACTGTAGAGCAGATCAACGAAACCAAGAGTTGGTTTTTTGAAAAAATAAACAAAATTGACAAACCTCTAGCCAGGCTTCTCAAAAAGAAAAGGGAGATGACCCAAATAGATAAAATCATGAATGAAAATGGAATTATTACAACCAATCCCTCAGAGATACAAACAATTATCAGGGAATACTATGAAAAATTATATGCCAACAAATTGGACAACCTGGAAGAAATGGACAAATTCCTGAACACCCACACTCTTCCAAAACTCAATCAGGAGGAAATAGAAAGCTTGAACAGACCCATAACCAGCGAAGAAATTGAATCGGTTATCAAAAATCTCCCAACAAATAAGAGTCCAGGACCAGATGGCTTCCCAGGGGAGTTCTACCAGACGTTTAAAGCAGAGATAATACCTATCCTTCTCAAGCTATTCCAAGAAATAGAAAGGGAAGGAAAACTTCCAGACTCATTCTATGAAGCCAGTATTACTTTGATTCCTAAACCAGACAGAGACCCAGTAAAAAAAGAGAACTACAGGCCAATATCCCTGATGAATATGGATGCAAACATTCTCAATAAGATACTAGCAAATCGAATTCAAAGGCATATAAAAAGAATTATTCACCATGATCAAGTGGGATTCATTCCTGGGATGCAGGGCTGGTTCAACATTCGCAAATCAATCAACGTGATACATCACATTAACAAAAAAAAAGAGAAGAACCATATGATCCTATCAATCGATGCAGAAAAGGCCTTTGACAAAATCCAGCACCCTTTCTTAATAAAAACCCTTGAGAAAGTCGGGATAGAAGGAACATACTTAAAGATCATAAAAGCCATTTATGAAAAGCCCACAGCTAACATCATCCTCAACGGGGAAAAACTGAGAGCTTTTTCCCTGAGATCAGGAACACGACAGGGATGCCCACTCTCACCACTGTTGTTTAACATAGTGTTGGAAGTTCTAGCATCAGCAATCAGACAACAAAAGGAAATCAAAGGCATCCAAATTGGCAAAGATGAAGTCAAGCTTTCGCTTTTTGCAGATGACATATTATACATGGAAAATCTGATAGCCTCCATCAAAAGTCTGCTAGAACTGATACATGAATTCAGCAAAGTTGCAGGATACAAAATCAATGTACAGAAATCAGTTGCATTCTTATACACTAACAATGAAGCAACAGAAAGACAAATAAAGAAACTGATCCCATTCACAATTGCACCAAGAAGCATAAAATACCTAGGAATAAATCTAACCAAAGATGTAAAAGATCTGTATGCTGAAAACTATAGAAAGCTTATGAAGGTAACTGAAGAAGATATAAAGAAATGGAAAGACATTCCCTGCTCATGGATTGGAAGAATAAATATTGTCAAAATGTCAATACTACCCAAAGCTATCTACACATTCAATGCAATCCCAATCAAAATTGCACCAGCATTCTTCTCGAAACTAGAACAAGCAATCCTAAAATTCATATGGAACCACAAAAGGCCCCGAATAGCCAAAGGAATTTTGAAGAAGACCAAAGCAGGAGGCATCACAATCCCAGACTTTAGCCTCTACTACAAAGCTGTCATCATCAAGACAGCATGGTATTGGCACAAAAACAGACACATAGACCAATGGAATAGAATAGAAACCCCACAACTAGACCCACAAACGTATGGCCAACTCATCTTTGACAAAGCAGGAAAGAACATCCAATGGAAAAAAGACAGCCTCTTTAACAAATGGTGCTGGGAGAACTGGACAGCAACATGCAGAAGGTTGAAACTAGACCACTTTCTCACACCATTCACAAAAATAAACTCAAAATGGATAAAGGACCTGAATGTGAGACAGGAAACCATCAAAACCTTAGAGGAGAAAGCAGGAAAAGACCTCTGACCTCAGCCGTAGCAATCTCTTACTCGACACATCCCCAAAGGCAAGGGAATTAAAAGCAAAAGTGAATTACTGGGACCTTATGAAGATAAAAAGCTTCTGCACAGCAAAGGAAACAACCAACAAAACTAAAAGGCAACCAACAGAATGGGAAAAGATATTTGCAAATGACATATCGGACAAAGGGCTAGTATCCAAAATCTATAAAGAGCTCACCAAACTCCATACCCAAAAAACAAATAACCCAGTGAAGAAATGGGCGGAAAACATGAATAGACACTTCTCTAAAGAAGGCATCCGGATGGCCAACAGGCACATGAAAAGATGTTCAACGTCGCTCCTCATCAGGGAAATACAAATTAAAACCACACTCAGATATCACCTCACGCCAGTCAGAGTGGCCAAAATGAACAAATCAGGAGAGTATAGATGCTGGAGAGGATGTGGAGAAACGGGAACCCTCTTGCACTGTTGGTGGGAATGCAAATTGGTGCAGCCGCTCTGGAAAGCAGTGTGGAGGTTCCTCAGAAAATTAAAAATAGACCTACCCTATGACCCAGCAATAGCACTGCTAGGAATTTATCCAAGGGATACAGGAGTGCTGATGCATAGGGGCACTTGTACCCCAATGTTTATAGCAGCACTCTCAACAATAGCCAAATTATGGAAAGAGCCTAAATGTCCATCAACTGATGAATGGATAAAGAAATTGTGGTTTATATACACAATGGAATACTACGTGGCAATGAGAAAAAATGAAATATGGCTTTTTGTAGCAACGTGGATGGAACTGGAGAGTGTGATGCTAAGTGAAATAAGCCATACAGAGAAAGACAGATACCATATGTTTTCACTCTTATGTGGATCCTGAGAAACTTAACAGAAACCCATGGGGGAGGGGAAGGAAAAAAAAAAAAAAAAGAGGTTAGAGTGGGAGAGAGCCAAAGCATAAGAGACTGTTAAAAACTGAGAACAAACTGAGGTTTGGTGGGGGGTGGGAGGGAGGGGAGGGTGGGTGATGGGTATTGAGGAGGGCACCTTTTGGGATGAGCACTGGGTGTTGTATGGAAACCAATTTGACAATAAATTTCATATATTATAAAAAAAAATTAAAAAAAATTTTAAAAAAAGGAAAAAAAAAAGTGAGGGGTTGAAGTACCATCGTTCATACTAACAGAGGTGAAAAGAAAGCTGGATTTACCATACTTATATCAAACAAACTAGATTTTATAACAAAGACTGTAACAAGAGATGAATAAGGGTATTATATCATAATTAACAGGTCTTTCCAAAAAAGATCTAACAATTATAAATATTTATGCCCCCAACTTGAAATATCCAAATATGTAAATCAATTAATCATAAAGAAACTCAGTGATAATAATACCATAATAGTAGGAGACTTTAATAACCCATTTACAACAATAGATATATCATCTAAGCAGAAAATCAACAAGGAAACAATGGCTTTGAATGATTCAGATAGACTTAACAGATATAGTCGGAACATTTCTTCCTAAAGCAGCGGAATACACATTCTACTCAAGGGCACATGCGACATTCTCCAGAACAGATCACATGCTGGGTCACAAATGAGCTCTCAATAAGGTACAAAAAGACTGAGATCATCACATGCATATTTTCAAATTACAACACTGTGAAACTTGAAATCAACCACAAGACAAAATTTGGAAAGCCCTCAAATACAAGAAGGTTAGAGAACATCCTACTAAAGAATGAATGGGTCAACTAGGAAATTAAAGAAAAAAAATACATGGAAATAAGTAGAAATAAAAATATGATAGTCCAAACCTTTTGGGATGTAGCAAAGGCAGTCCTAAGAGGAAAGTACATTGCAATTCAGGCCTATCTCAAGAAGCAAGAAAGGTCCCAAATACACAACATAACCTTACACCTAAAGGAGCTAGAAAAAGAGCAGCAAATAAAGCCCAAAGCCAGCAGAAGAAGGGAAATAATAAAGATCAGAGCAGAAATAAATGGTATAGAAACAAACAGCAACAACAAAACAGTTGGAGAGATCAATGAAACCAAAAGATAGTTATTTGAAAGAATAAACAAAATTGATAAACCCTTAACCAGATTTATCAAAAAGGAAAGATAAATGACCCAAACAGATAAAATTGAGAATGAAAGAGGAGAGATCAGAAACAACACCACAGAAATACAAATAATTATAAGAGAATACTATGAAAAATTACATGTCAACAAACTGGACAATCTGAAAAAATGGACAAATTTCTAGACACTCACACACTGCCAAAACTCAAACAGGAAGACGGAGGAAATAGACAATTTTAGCAGGCCCATAACCAGCAAAGAAATTGAATCAGTTATCAAAAATAGAAGTCCTAGACCAGATGACTTCCCAGGGGAATTCTACCAGACATTTAAAGAAAAGTTAATACCTATTTTTCTCAAACTGTTCCAAAAAATGGAAATGGAATGAACACTTCAAAATTAATTCTATGAAGCTAGCATTACTTTGATTCCAAAACCAGACAAAGACTCCACCAAAAAGGAGAATTACAGGCCAACAGCCTTGATGAGCCTGGATGCAAAAATTCTCAACAAGATACTAGCAAATCAAATTCAATAGTACATTAAAGAATTATTCACCATGATCAAGTGTGTTTAATTCCTGGGCCACAGGGCTGGTTCAATATTCACAAATCAATCAGTGTGATACACCACATTAATAAAAGAAAGGATAAGAACCATATGATCCTCTCAATAGATGCAGAAAAAGCATTTGACAAAATACCACATTGCTTCCTAATAAAAACCCTCAAGAAAGTCAGGATAGAAAGAAATACCTCAACATCATAAAAGCCACATATAAAAGGCTCACAGCTAGTATCATCCTCAATGGGGAAAAACTGAGAGTTTTCCTGTTAAGGTCAGGAACATGACAGGGATGTCCACTCTCACCACTGTTTTTCAACATAGTACTAGAAGTCCTAGCCTCAGCAAGCAGACAACAAAAAGAAATAAAAGGCATCCACATTGGCAAATAAGTCAAACTTTCACTCTTTGCAGATGACATGATACTCTACATGGAAAACTGAAAGACTCCACCAAAAAACTGCCAGAATTGATACATAAGTTCAACAAAGTCCCCATTTTTGTTTTGTTTCTATATAGTAATAATGAAGTTGCAGAAAGAGAAATCAAGGTATTGGTCCCCTTTACAATTGAACCAAAACCTTAAGATACCTAACCAAAGAGGTAAAAAAGCTGCACACTGAAACTATTGAAAAGTTATGAAAGAAAATGAAGAAGAAATAAATAAATGGTAAAACATTCCAAGCTCATGGATTGGAAGAACGAATATTGTTAAAATGTCTATATTACCCAAAACAATCTACACATTTAATGCAGTCACTATCAAAATAATACCAGCATTCTTCACAGAGTTAGAACAAACAATCTGAAATTTGTATGGGACCATAAAAGACCCCAAATAGCCAAAGTAATGTTGAAAAAGAAAAGCAAAGCTGGAGGCATCACATTTCTGGAAAAGCTGTATTACAAACCTATCATCATCAAGACAGTATGGTACTGGCACAAAAACAGACACATAGATAAATGGAACAGAATACTGAACCCAGAAGTGGACCCACAAATGTATGGCCAACTAATATTTGACAAAGCAGGAAAGAATATCCAATAGATAAAAGACTGTCTCTTTAGCAAATGGTTCTGGGGAAACTGGACAGTCACATTCAAAAGAATAAAACTGAACCACTTTATTACAACATACACAAAAATAAATTCAAAATGGATGAAAGACCTAAATGTGAGACAGGAAACAATTAAAATTCTAGAGGTGAAAACAAACAACAACCTCTTCGATCTCGGCCGCAGCAACTTCTTACTAGATGTGTCTCAGGGGGCAAGGGAAACAAAAGCAAAAATGAACTATTGGGACCTCATCAAGACAAAAAGCTTCTGCAAAGGTAAGGAAAAAAATCAACAAAACTTACAGACAACCAACAGCATGAGGGAAGGTATTTGCAAATGACATGTCATATAAACAGTTAGTATCCAAAATCTATGAAGAATTTATCAAACTCAATACCCCTAAAATAAATAATCCAGTGAAGAAATGGGCAGAAGACACGAATAGACACTTTTCCAAAGAAGACACCCAGATGGCTAATAGACACAGGAAAAGATGCTCAGCATCACTCATCATCTGGGAAATACAAATCAAAACCACAATGAGATACCACCTCACACTAATCAGAATGACTAAAATTAAGAACTCAGGAAACAACAGATGTTGGAGAGGATGCAGAGAAAGGGGAACCCTTTTGCACTGTTGGTGCGGCCACTCTGGAAAACAGTATGGAGGCTCCTCAATAAGTTAAAAATATAACTACCCTATGATCCAGCAATTGCACTACTAGGTATTTATCTAAAGGATACAGGAGTGCTGATTCAAAGGGGCACATGCACCCCAATGTTTACAGCAGTGCTACTAACAATAGCCAAATATGGGAAGTGCCCAAATGCCCATCAACTGATGAATGGATAAAGAATAAATGGTATATATATACAATGGAATACTCAGCAATCAAAAAGAATGAAATCTTGCCATTTGCAACAGCATGGATGGAACTAGAACATATTTTGCTATGTGAAATAAGTCAAGCAGGGAAAGACAAAATCCTATGATTTCACTCATATGTGGAATTTTAGAAATACAACAGATGAACATAGTGGAAGGAAAAGAGAAGATAAAAAAAAGAGGGAGGCAAACCCAAAGAGACTCTTAAATACAGAGAATAGATTAGGGGCTGCTAGAGGGGAAGTGGGGGGAGCTAAATGGGTCATAGGCATTAAGGAAGGGACTTGGGATAATCACTGGAAATGTAAGTGATGAATCACTGGATTCTACTCCTGAAAGCAATATTGCACTATATGTTAACTAACTTGAATTTAAATAAGTAAATTAAAAAAAAAATATACTATACTTATCTACTCAATAAAGTCTTTTTCCACCACCCAAAAAAGGATAAGATTGCATTTTAATAGAACTAAGCTGCATACAAGATGCATACTTTTATTTCTATATTATAGTCACTAAAAATTACCAATAACATTAACATTTTTTATCCTTAACTTCACATAGAGAACTGTTCACTCTCTGTTCACTCACTGGGAAGGTTATGATCAATAAAATTCATCCCTTCCCCTTAGGAATCTCATATTCTATAAAGGGGAGTGATGCAATTAGTAATTACATATCTTAGAAACTACTCTGTATGATACTATAATGTTAGATACATGTCATCATATATTTGTCAAAGCCATTAGAATGTACCACGTCAAGAGTGAACCCTAATGTAAACTACAGACTTTGGATGATAAGGTGTCAATGATGGTTATAGATTGTAACAAATGTCCAACTCTGGTGTGGAATGTGGATAGCAGAAGAGGCTATGCATGTATAACATACATACTCTACATGCATATGGGCATGGATAGGGCCAGGGATTATATGAGAACTCTCTGTACTTTCTGCTCATTTTTTTCTGTGAACCTAAAACTGCTCTAAAAAAAGTCTATTAAAAGAACATATAATACAATGTTATATAAATGCCACCAGCAAAATTCTGTGAGGGGTTGGTCACTTTATGGGAGGAGGAGTTGAAAAGAGTTTGTGATGGATGGGTAGGACTGACAGGTATTCCAGTTAGGGGAAACAGGATGAGCAAACCTTGGCAGAGAGAAATTTAAAGGACATTTGGGTAGGAACAAGGGTTCTTGTGCCTCTTACCCTCAATCCTTCTGAGGTATTGGGCTGTGGAATGTACAGACGAGGATTTACACCCAAATGAGACTAAAGCACATTTTATTAATCTGAGCACCCATCTTAACAACTCAGAAAATGCAGGCCTCCGGTAAAGTGTGTTGGAAAAAAATGAGTGAGTCTTGTTTTTACACCTACTCTGTCCCCGGTTGAATTATCAACCTATTTGGAGGCAGAAAATATGAAACAAGGGGCTCGTACAAATAATTGTTCATCTCCAAGTATGTGATCCTGCCCTCCAGTGGCAGAGAAACCACTGAGCACAAGGCTCTTTCACTGTCCCTTCAACACAGTCAGGTGAATTCACTTGTAGGGAACCTCTGCGCTCCTCGTGGATTCAGGCAGAAGCAAGAAGTCAAATGAAGACTAGATCTTCCCAAGATCATACTCCCTTCCACCTTGACTCTAATGACTCAATATTTAATTTCATGGTAATCTTGCAGAAAAATAGTAATTTGTTTTTGTGCTTACACATCTATTCCCAATATTGATATATGCTTACCTAAACTTATTTATGTTCATTTTAGACTTCACCTTAATAGAAATTTCCATTTATACACTAAGATAAACATCCAGTTTATCCTTTTGCCTTATAATCATTGCATTACTGAATTATTTTTCTTAATATGGGAAAACAATATTAGCAAAACCAAAAATGGCTGTTTTTTTTAAGTCTGGTTATTCTAGATTCTAGACATGAAAGAATCTTACACAAAAATAATGCACCTTGATAAAGATACTTTTTAGGGTTAGAGCAAAATGAAAATAATTGTAAGGTTGAAAGTTAAGGCATAGAGAAGCAGCGAGTTGGGACAGAGAAATAGAGATGAGCATGGATTTTTGTTTCAAAGAAAAAGTCTGTAAGAGGGCACAGAGAATTGAATTAGAACAAGGACAGTTCTGAAACAAGGTTTTAGTGTGGAAGAAATGTTATTGCCTGGATTTGGAAGAGCTGAAAAGATCTGGGTAACTGAGAACATTCAAGAGCTATTTTAATAACATCACCCACATGCACACTAATAAAAATGCCATTGAGAATTTGTTTTCCTACATGGATTTGTGAGCCAAAAATTAGTAGGATATAAGTTTCAACATACCCCAAGCTCCTTTGCCCTATTCCCCCAAATTCGTCCAATCAAGCACCCAGGCTCCTAAGCAGCCTGCAAAATTTAGGATAATGATCCTTTTTTTTTTCCTTCCTGTACAGACACTATGAATATTCTAAACAAATAAATTTGATTGTTAAGCAAGTGAATGTGTTCATTTTAAAAATGATAAGTATTTTTAATACATACAGATGAACAACTTGTAAAATATTACAGCAAAATGCTGTTTAAAAATTTGCAAGCACATAAAGATTAAACAAGCTGGCACTAGTTCAAGTATTTACCAAAACACAATGCAGATACAGAAATCAATGAAGGTCCATTAACTAAATCCTGTAAAACTACAATTCTGTGGTCAAGTAGTCTGGATACCTCATGTGTCCTCTGGAGCTACAGTGTATGGAATGGAGAAATGATACAGAAGACATATGGAGAGAGGGTAGGTGCCCAGTGTGTGGAAGTCAGGAGAAATCATAACCAGGTAAAGATTCTGGGGGCGCCTGGGTGGCGCAGTCGGTCAAGCATCCGACTTCAGCCGGGTCACGATCTCGCGGTCCGTGGGTTCGAGCCCCGCATCGGGCTCTGGGCTGATGGCTCAGAGCCTGGAGCCTGTTTCCGATTCTGTGTCTCCCTCTCTCTCTGCCCCTCCCCCGTTCATGCTCTGTCTCTCTCTGTCCCAAAAATAAATAAACGTTGAAAAAAAAAAAGATTCTGGGGGGAACATCCCAAGGAGAGAAAGCCTCATTCTTAACACTTACCTCCAATATCTTAAAAAGACCAACTAAAGAATAAGCCTGATTAGTGAGACAGACAAACATTACCCAGAGGTATCTGGCTTGCTGCACTTTCTGTAACTGAGCTAGATAGGTTGATGAGTACTTTCACACACACACACGCACACACACATGCACACACGCCATCTTTATGACACTTATCCCCTCTCATCCCCACATACAATATATTTTCCCTTTTACACATGGAATCTAAAATGGAGGAGGCAAGAAAACAAATGCGGGGTTGTATAACACTAAAACTAAGACCAGGTAGAATGGTTCATTCAGCGTGGGTATGGGGGAAAAAAAGGTGAGTTTTGAAAAGTGTTTTACAATAATTGAGCTAGATGTGAAATCTGGTAGGGTGCAGAAACGGTTTTGATGCGGTAAAACAATACACCCATGAATGTTACCTTTAGGAGTTATTGCCCTGCATTTGCCTCATCTGAGAACTACTAGAGACCTGGCATACCTTCACCTTCCATCTGGGATTCCCTTCTCCTCCTACTCATCCTTCCTCATACTCTTTCTATTTAGTTTCTTCCAATCTGGAAAGGCCTTTACATTTCCTTTGCACCACTCTGTGTATTTGACCATTTCTACTTTGAGGACATGAATTTTAATTAATATAGAGGTCAGGAAGTTCAGCAATTCATTCTATTCTCCATCAATATTAATCACATCTTTATTTTTTCCCCCAGTTGCTCCACAGTGTAAAAGTAACATGCTATGGATTTAAAAAAAACACTAGGCATAAACATAATGTTTTACATCCTGCAATTTTTAAAATAATTTTTAATGGCTGTCAGGTTTTCCATTATATTCATGTATTGTAACTCAGATCATTATGCCCCAAAATCTTATTGCTATAATATTATAAAAACATCTCTAGGTTTGGATTGTAATAATTATTGATTTACATCTCTCACACTAGAAAATAATCATAAATAATTATCCCATTTGTTTTTTCAGAAAAAAGAGCTTTCCCATCCAGGGTAGCTATAATATTATTCAAGCTTGCACAATGTTAGAAGGCATGTTGGGGAGTGAGGGTGAGGTCATGAGATATACCAACTGAGTCTTTAAACCAGTAATTTCCAAATGGCTCCCAAGTCTCCCCAAGTGTTATAAGAACATAGCAGTGGGATGGTTGGAAAATATTTTTAGTATTTCAAAAAGCTTAAGCAGAATATACACATGCCTACATAAAGGCAATATGATCTAAGTAAAGTATTAATTATTTTTGGCTTTGCTGATGCTACTTAACTCATGTTGTTTAGAATTTATTAGCACTTTTATATGAGTAGTAAAATATTTTTATAAGAGTTGCTTAATTAGTTTGAAGTAGACAAAAATCAAGTATCATAAGTCCATGCTGACCCAGTAGCAAAAAGCTTCTTGATAATGAAAAGAAATTATTAGGAGTTACTAATTTGGGAAGATTTCTAAAACAAATATTCAGGTTTTAGCTCAGCCTTTAAATATGTTCTTTGTGAAAACCTGGTTTAGATATTCTCTTGGGCCTCTTGCAGCAAAACTTAGAATGCATTTAGCCACCTGGTATAGCAGGGTTACCATGAGGAATGGTACTCAAGAAAAAGGATGTGGAAAAGAAAAGCACAAAAAGTTGCTTGGAATAAAAAAAAAATATTAGTCAAGTCCTGGTGGACTTGTTCATATTGTCATTGAAACTTAAATGATTTCAGGGCAAAGATTGTTACATCCTTGAAAGAGAAGTAATCAACCAAATAACAGTAAAGTGTAAATGCTATTGTGGAAAGAACACTTGGTCAGGTTAAATTCTAGGTTCTGAAATTAGGGTAACTGGGATTTTAACTTCAGGTCCATCACTTACCAGTAATATGGCTTGGGGAAATTTATGGATTCATTTTGTTCTAAATAACCCCATTTAAAAATGTAGATAATATATCTGATTTATAGGGTTCTGCTAATTTTAAATGTGTGCTTGCATATGTTAACTATCAAAAAGTTATTATTATTTGCTGGATGACCTTGGGAAAGTCACTTAATGTTCCTCATTTTCTAAATGTAAAATGAGAGACTTTGTCTAGATGATCTATCTGTAACTTCTGAGACACAATTACTGCATTATTTTAGAATGCTTATGGTTTAAAAATATTTAATAAATGAGAACATACTAAAATTGAAGTCCAACATGGATTAAGTTTGCAAGACTAAGAACTCTCATTATCTCAGTGCCCTGAGATATATTTCCTTTTCCCTCGCTAGTGTTGTGTTTTGGGCTTTGAATCCCACGATTTCAAATTTTTTTATAGATGGGTCATTTGTATCATTTTTCTGATTTCAAAATATCAGTCTTAGATAGTCAATCTTCCCTCCTCCTTAACCACCCAAAGTGGCTACATGTTTATGTATACAAGTATATAAAATGTACCAGTTCTTTTTTTTAAATTGAAACCTTGAAACCTTGGATACAAGAGCTGTCAAACAGAGATTAGTAATTGCTAGGTCAGACTCATCTAGTTCCTAGAGACTGTGATAAACAACTCAGTTAGTTAATGTTAGCACAGTGAGAAAGGGGACTGATCCCTCTGCTTTGCATGAAATAAAAAAAAGTCAATAGTGAGTCAGTAGTGTTATCTCTCTTTAAAATGACCAGCATATATTTTCCTGTTTAGTTCTATGACCTAAAAGTGTTTTCAGCCAGGTGAGACTCTAACAAGTCATGGACCATACACAGGGTAGTCATCAATCCTTCTTTTGCTGTCTGAATGTTAGATTCTCAAACCTCTCCAGCAGAATAAAAGGTGAAATAAATTGCTAGGTTTAAATTTAATACCTAGCTCCCATGTTGAATAATTTGGCTGTGTTGGAAACCTTGACAGAGTAGCAATGAGTGGCCCAATCTATAATGTGTAATGTATCAACTAAAATTTTATATTGGATTCTTCCAGCACACTTGGCTCCTATGTGGCTGTGAAAGATGAAAGGCATTTGGCACGAAAACCTGAATACTAAAGTCTCAGCAGACTTCTTCCCCAAATATACACAACACACACACACACACACACACACACACACACACACACACACACAGAATAATAGAACAACGTGACTTTGTTGAGAAAACATGAGCAAACTTAAATGAATAAAATAATTGACAGAAATGTAGACAAGGAGAACTTGTACATAGGCTTTCAACATAAAAGAGAGAAGAAGCAATACATAAATAAATGGCATTTTGAAATCTCCTGCATTTATACTCTGAAGCCAGTCTCATCTTGACATTCCTTTGCTTAAAACTCTTCAGTGGCTCTCCAGCACCATCAGAATGTTTAATTCCTACAACAAGCCATGATTTCCCATCTTGTATGTGTGTAAGTGTATGGGGCACTTATAATGTACTAAATCATGAGCTAAGAGCTAGGACTGTAATGGTGAACAGATATACAATCTATTTTCCTATATTTTAATCTACTCTACTGGGAATAATAGATATTCATCAAATAATGACCCAAAAATGTGAAAGTGGATAGTAGTCAGTTCTTTGAGAGATACGTTGTGCATTTAATGTGGGGCATTCAACACAGTCTAGAGTTTTAAAGCAGAAGAAAAAGCAAATACAAAAGCCCTATAGCAGGAAGGAACATAATACATTTGAAGAATTGCAAAATGGATATTGGAATAAAGAGAGGAAGAAGGTATAGAAGAGACAGTGGTAGGAGACAGAGAAGTATATAGGGGCTAGATCTAGAGAAACCTCTGAGTTATGTTTCGGTATTTATCCTGAGTATTAGGAAATCATTAATTTGTTTAATCAAGGGATTCTTTTATGAATTTGATATCTTAAAACAAGAGTTGGCAAATATGTTCCTCCAGTCCAATCTAACTTACTGCCTGTTCTGTAAACAAAGTTTTAGTGGTCACAGCCATATCCATTTTTTAATACATTCTCAATGGATGTGTTTGAGCTATAATTAGAGTTGTCTAGTTGCAACAGAGAATACACATCCGACAAGCTAAAAATATTTGCCATCTGCCCCTTTACTGAAAAATTTTGCTAACCTTTGCTCTAAATTATTACTATGGCTTCTGTGTAGAGAATAAACTTGAGGAGGCAAGAGTGGATATACAAGGATCAGTTTAAAGAATTTTGGCTTTAGTAGTACAGGCCAGAAATGGTGGCATGAATTAAGTGGTATTGATGTTAGAGATACAGAACTACTGATGGATTTGAGAAAGATTTAAGAAATAAATTGGGCAGAAATCAATGATTTATTGGATATGGTGCATGAAGCAGAGAAAAGTTTTAAGGATAAATTTTATGTTTATGTCTTGTACTGCTAGATAAATAGTAGTGTCATTTACTGGAAATGTACCAGATTTATGATGAACATTATAAGTTTAATTTTGGACATGTTAGGTTTGAGCTATCTTTTAAACAACCAAGACAAGATGGAATGTTTTCAGTTGTGTTTGGAGTTCAGATAAGAAATCTGAGGTAGGGATAGAAAGCTGTGATCATATGTGATTAGGATTCATGGATGTAGATGGGATTGCCTAGAAAGATATCTTTACCTAGATAAATATAGTATAAGCCTTGAGAGCTCCAATGTTTCAAAGCTAGGTACAGTGACATGCCCTGCAAAGGGAAATAAGGGAACATGTTCAAAGATAGAAAGAAAAGGTTAATATCAGGGAAGTCTAGGGAGAAGAAAGTTTCAAGAAGGGCAGGATGGTCAAGAGTAGATGAGAACTGACCAAACAGTGCCTTGGATATATGACAATAGAAATCATTGGTAGCCTAAGGAACATCTGCTAAAAACAGTGATGGATGTTGGAGCCAGATGTAGGTAAAATCAAAAGTTGGAATTGAAAATATACAGGCAATTCTGAAACAGTTTGTGAATAGGGAAAGATGTTACTTGATATATCCCTCCACCAAGGCTAAGTAGTAAGATCAGACATCCCTTCTGCAAAGATTTCTCTGACACTCCACCTACTCCTCAAGACTGTATTAAAGCCTTCTTACATAAATTCTCATATTATTAACTCTAACTGTGGCACATATTACACTGTTTTGCCACTGGCAGTCTCCTCTTATTAAATTGTAATCCATTTGAATGGCAGAGTTGAGTTTTATTTTACAATTGTACCCTCGGCACTTAGCTCTCAATAAGTAGCTTGCTTTTAAGAACAGAAAACAAATAATGTAACAGACTTCCCAGAATTATATATAGGATACATATATATGTTTTTGTGTATGTATGTATAGGTGTGTATACACAAAACACACATACAATGTATTTTGAATTAAAAAAATACACTGCTAAATCATAGGATTATTATTAGTGTAAAATTTTTTTGTCTTAACAAAAACTTTATTAAAGAAATTCTTTTTTTTTGCTACTATGGTATCAATTTAAAAACTTAAAATTAACTGAAATTTAAATATTTAAAATTTAAAATACTCAAAACATGATAATGGATGGTGATTATGTTTGATTAACTCTATGTAAAGTATTATATTTTCCAGTGGAACTAGTTATTGGAAACAGAGGTAGTCATAAATGTTTTAATTAACTGAAGACTATACATTTTTCCCAAATGTAAAAATTAAGTTAATATATGAACATGCATTCTCTAGACTCTTTGAGCTGAGGTCAAGGTATTAAAAGTCAATATAAAAATGTATTTCATGAAAATCTAGAAATAAAAATACAGAAAGAAGTATCTTTTAGTGAAATCTTACAAATTGCCAACCAAATACTAGTAGAGATGCTGTTCTGTTATTTTTGAAAGCAAGATGTTTTATACCTGAGAATAACATGTTGTTTTTCTTTTTACTGTAGGAAATACACTTCCTCATACATTAGAGGAATAGAAATCATCTATCTGTCAGCTGTCACTTCAGATGTGAGGCAGCATAATGGGTTCCCAGGCAACTGCTGAAAATATCTCAGAAAGGGCTTTTCAGAAGTTTGTGGCCTGATGCATACACAATGCAGTGGTGTGGCTGTTAATATTATTTAGGAGTAAATTAGTAATTTTTCCACCACAGAACAGCACTGGAAAGCTAGAAAGCAACCACAACTTTCCTTGACGTTGATGAACATTCATCATTGCCTTATATATTTTTAGCTTTTAAAACACTTCTATTAAAGACTTTATTTTTTACAGAAGCTTTAAGTTTACAACAAAATCAAGAGGATTTCCTCATTCTTAGATGTAGATTGTAAATTTTGTCAGGAATATCACATAAGTGGTTTTGTGTTCTTCCCAGTACAATTTATCAGGAGGTACATGATGTTGATTTGCCACAATGCTGTTGATTTTAACCTTGATCAGGTAGGGTCTACTAGGTGTACATAATGTAAAGTTAATATTTTTCTATTTTGATTAAAATTTATTCATGGAAGATGTTTTAACATGATATAATGTTCTTCATAAAACTTTCCTCTACTATTAATATCTAGTGATTTTCTAGCTCCATCATTCCTTTCTCATTCAGTAGTATGCTTTCTAATATACATAGGAGTGTTTACTTATTGTTTATTTTAATCTGTGTATCTTTATGGATTTATACTTCATTCACTAAATTATAATCCATTAGTCTCATTATTTATGTTAATGTACAAATGTCCCAGATGTGGGAAGCCAAAGTCCCTTCAATTTTGTCCCATTTTCTTTTGACATATTCCCATCATTGTTTGAGTTATTTCCTATTTTCTAGCACAATAAGAGTTTTGAGGCTCATTCTGAAATTTTCATGTCCCTAACTTTGGAATCAGTTATTTCCCCCAGGGTTCTGATTCATTTTACTTAAGAATAATACTTAGAAATCAAGGTCTGCACAATTTAGTGTAGTACTTTTGATTGGTTCTTTAAGTGTGCTCATAACTAATGCTTTTAGATCCTCTTTGTTAGGAAATACACACACATACATACATACTAAAACATACATTTACACATATATAATACCTATCATCTATTTATTATCTATCATTCTCTCTCTAGGTATGTGGTTTCAATTGATACCTCCATTGCCAATCCAACACCATAGCATATAATCTATTCCTCCACATTTTCTTATTTGTAACTTAAGTGTGGTTTTACCATCTTATACTCCAACTTGAATGTTTCAGAGTTCCAAATGTTCTACATCCTGCCAATATTTGGTGCTATCATTTTTTTTTATTTTAGCCATTCCAGTAGTTAAATAGTGGTATTTTATGGGGTCTATTTGGCATTTACCAATGACTAATAACATTCATATCCTTGTTAGTTGTTTATATATCTTCCTTTATGAAATGTCTGTTCATGTTTTCTCCCATATTTGTTCAGTTATTTCTTTTTTTTTTTGATTGTGCTGTACAAATCCATTATACATTCCATATTCTGTATAATGTTCTTTGTCAAATGTGTCATGAATTTTTCTTACAGCTGTTGGCTGACCCTTCCAATTTCTTAGCACTGTATTTTGCTGAATGGAGAATTTTTTTAAATATTGATAAAGTCTAATTTATCATCTATTGTGTTAACCTTGCAGATTATTGTTATTTGTGTTCTGTTCGAGAATTTTTTGCCTCCATCTGCCCCCACCTTATTTAAACAGATATTTTCCTTTTTTTCTTCAGTTTTTTTTATGTTGATATTTACGATCCACATCAAATTATTTGGATAAGATATAAGATAGGGGTTGCTTTCCTTTTCCCCATATGGATGTCCAGTTGTTTCAGCACCATTTGTTGAAAAGATTTTCTTTTTCTCCATTGAATTGTTATGGATCTTTGTCTAAAATCAATTGACCACGTATGAGTACATTTCTGAACTCTATCCTTGTGTGAACACTACACTGTCTTGACTACTTTATTTTTATTCTTTAAATCAGGTTACTTAATTCCTTAAATTTTGTTTTTCAAGATTATTTGGCTTTCCACGTCTATAACATTTCTATAGGAATTTTAGAATCATCTTGTTAATATCTATTTTGAAAAGTGATCTTGGGGCGCCTGGGTGGCTCAGTCGGTTGAGCGTCCGACTTCGGCTCAGGTCATGATCTCGTGGTCCGTGGGTTCGAGCCCCGCGTTGGGCTCTGTGCTGACAGCTCAGAGCTTGGAGCCTGTTTCGGATTCTGTGTCTCCCTCTTTCTCTGACCCTCCCCTGTTCATGCTCTTTCTCTCTCTGTCTCAAAAATAAATAAAATGTTAAAAAAAAAATTAAAAAAAAAAGTGATCTTTCTGGATTACCTATTATATTTCATTTTCTAAGAAGAGCAACAACAAAAAGTGAAATAAAGACAAATTTTACTTGTATCTAAGTTTAGAAAAAAAATATTTTTTCAATGAGTCCTGAGTCTTTTCAATGAAACTTCTTTAAGCTTTTCAAATTTATGTACTAATAGAGATATACATTCATTGGAAAATTTGAAGGTAACATAGAATTTCTAAATTCCATTAACAGCCATCTGTAACTTATAGTTCCTCGAAATAATTTCAAAGGTACAATACATTCTGCCATGATCACTTCAAAATTATATTGAAAATTTAGAGAAAATGTTTGAAAACTCTTTACAAAATGGTTTTTGTGAAGTTTTTCAATAAAATTAATATTGAGCTAGCATACAAAGAATTCACTCTTTAGAATTTTTAAAGAAGCTAGTCAAATAGGTAAAACAAGAAAGTAGCTAAGAAAATAGCTTCCTAATATAGATAACCTTGGAATCTCAGTATTCCCTCTTGGTTAATAGCTAATTCTCAAACCATATAAGCAAAACAAACAAACATAAATTAACACCAGTTCCTTATTGGTAATTACCAAAGTTTATAAAAAAAACTACCTATGATGTGTTTTACTTGACATGATCTTTTGCCAAAACCCTCTCTGTTCCCAATACTGCTTAGAAAAATGTCTTTTAAGTGAGGGCCTGAAAACTGAGATCAATACTTCAAAGAGATAGGGATGCTAACAGCACAACTTTATGGCATGGCAACTTTAAGTCCTAATCATCCCAACTAGATCTTGCCTTTTCTTCTATCTTGTTACTGTACTGATAGTTCCACGGTCATGACATCACAGGAATGGGACAATGAGGACTTAAAAATCATGCAGTTTGTAATTCCAAATCCTGTCTTCAATGACTTCTCCATGATAAACTTTGTTGGAGCCACAGAGAAAATGAGAAAAATTAGAACAAGGTGGCAAATGTTTCATAAAATTAAATTTATTAATCTTTTTATCCCATGCCCTTGTTGTTTTTATATTAAAATATCTTCTACTTTATGAAATTATATGCTATCTACATATAACACACACTTATTTAGTAAAATGAAAAACTGGTTGTAGGTCACTAAATTTAGGAGAGGGAAGCTCTAAAACTTCTGATTTTAACACAATCTTTCCCTTTCTTCAATGAATTCTAGAATGTCCCTTATAATAACCATGACAATATTAGGTAGTTTACAATCTTAGAAATTTAGGGTTTATCTTAGATATTCTTATACTATGAAGTAAGCTTATATAAGTATTGTGATAATTCTACCAGAGTTCACTTGACTGTCCAGAGTCCATCTAACCAATCATGTGTTTCATGAGCTAGATAGTCTCTAGGTAAGACACTCTATGGGTGTGTCATAAACTACAATTACTGAAACAGGTAATTCAGTTTTTAAAGAAATTAACCTGGTATGTAAAAGCCTTAGCAAAATAGGACAGTAAAAAGTCATCTCCAATCAGTCTAAGAAACAACTCAGCCCAAGGTAAGTGTTCTAAGAAAAAGTGATTTTAAAACTAGAAAGAGAAACTAGAAAGTTGGAACCTGGGTAGTGATAAAGTAAGGCCAAAAATTTAGCAACGGAGAGGGAAGAGGGAAGGGGGAAGGATAGGGTTAGAAATTAAATTTCTTTTTCTCTTCTAAGTAGCAACATTCTTCTTGGCAGAAAATTCTTTTATTATTAAAGTATTTTTGAATCTTTGAAAGATGATTTCCCACTCTCCACTCACAGCATGGTTCACTTTGGAAAGGGATGTCAAAATAATGAGAGGACTATACATTTCTGCTTCAGAAAAGAAAGAAAACTTGGGAGAAGAGAATATGGGGAATAACATGAGAAATAGAGCAGGTATTGAGGTATAAAGAAGTGAGAATGTGAGCAACATGATGGCATATAGGCATCCACTGAAAATCATATAATAGCCATCATGGTCAAACAATTTTTAAAAACAAGTTCTATTTTAAGTAGTTTACATTGTCATGGTATTAAATAACTATCCTTTTTTTACCTCCAAATCTCCAGTTTGAGGAAATGAAGACAAACAAGATAATTTCAAATCTAAGTTGCCACAGAGTGGAAAAGGACTAAAATCTTTCTGTCCGCTATGCGAAAAATTGACCTTTGGTTAACTCTAGCTTTGTTTCCTATAGTAACCAAAAAAAGGAGTATCTTTGTTAACCGTGCTTCTGGGGTTGGTTATGATACAAATGACATATGTTTGTTAAATTATGTCTAAGCATGAAGAAACTATAAATGTGGTGACAGTCCTTTCCTCTGGAACATGTTCATATAGCAACACCTTTATCTCTTAGTTGATCAGAGTAGCTGACTTCCTCCAACAGGTACTTTCAGTTCTTTTTGACTTTAAGTCTTAGGGTTTCTAGGAAATAGAAAAGCCTTTCTATGTATTGAACATGATTATACAAAGAATCTGTTAAATTGGGCACGAGACATGGTCTGGGACCCAAATTCATAGGCCTGCCAAACAAATTTGATGCGACAGATACTATGCTTATTTGTAGGCATCATTTTAGTTTTTATAATGCTAGTGGTATCGTTCCACCTTAACCCCATAGATTGCTAAATCTTAGCCAAGGAGTTTTCTCCAGTTTGATTCATTCATGCTACTTTTTCAGAGGACAGAGGCTCATAGGAATCTACAAATACTTATATAATTCCTGGGCAACAGTAGAAATAAAAACACCTTTTTTCCCTAACCAATGCACTCTAATATATCAAAAGTGGGAATTTCACATATTGAAAGAGTTTTCTAAAAATCAACTTTTGAGGAAAGACTTCAGTCCATCCTGACATCATACACACCAGTAGACAGAATCTCTTACTTTCCACAGGCATGTATTCTATAAAAGCCACTGCCACCAGGTTCCTGGGAGATTTGACTGGGGATTCCTGCATTTACCTTGGGAGTGCCCCATTAAAAAATTCTTCTGAGAAATAGCATATTTTTCAAAATACATTTTGAATCATTTCATCTTTTTGTTAGGCACAGTAAGAGTCTAATAATGCCTTTAATATCCCTCTTTTATTCAGATGATGTTATTAATACCATCACAACAGTAACCAAGCAAATAAGTACTATGCACAGGTATTACTTCATTAGGTAATTCCCATGGTCCAAATTTCTTCTAGCCTCTTTTATAATTGATTTGTCCACTTCATTTTGCGAAGTGTGTTTTTGGAAACAAACAAGTCTTTGTTATTGTGTTAAAGAGTAGAGCTTTGAAGTTCAGAGTCTGACATGTTTTAACTACAACTTTTGTAGCTCTGTCAGCAAAATGAACTACTAATCTGAGCAGGCAGTTGTAAAGTTTCTAACAAATAAGCTATTAATTTATCATTAGTTAATTTTTAGTTCTTATTGAAATTAAAACTCTACTTTTAAATTTTTTCATGACAGACACTATATATTTATTTGTAGTAAATATATATTATGTATTTAAGTCTAACCAAGAATCATTCCTCTAGTAATTGCCGTTAATTCATTTGCCTATGCAGATTTAATTCTAGACAAAACATAAACTTCCAGTGTCTTACAATAAATCACTACAGCATAGAAGGGTTTAAGTTGGCCATTTTTCCCCAAGTACATGACACATCAGTAAACACTATCAAATATGCAATATGAAAAGGAATATCAAGTAATTCCACCTGGGTTTTTCAAATTTTGAAATTCTAAGAGCTGGAAGGGAGACAATAGCAATTTCACTTGTTCAAAAGCCTCTTTAGATCCTAGGGACAGAAACAGATCCTAGGAAGAATTGTCCTGTATTTGTTTCATCAAAGATTTGGTCCATTCTGCAAAATCTGTAATCTTGTCTATAATGTTGTACTAGAACCAAAAATTGTCCAAGTTTTGTGTGTGTGTAGTAGTAGTAGGCCACTTTATCTGCAAAATTGGATTATTCCCATATTGTAACACTCTGTGGCCTATAACTGACAACAGGTTCTCTACATATTTATCTCAGATAAGCAATATTGTAATTTGTCTATTGAGGTCTTATGCATTTGTGAATCAAATAATTTTAACACAGCCAAAGTATTAGTTTTGCATTGTTTTTTTTTAAGTTTTGGAGGCTACTAGAAAGCATCTACATTTTGAATAATTATAAATGGCTTTAGTAGAACAAACTTCTCTAAGTTATCCTGTAAATGACTAGAGACAATAGTGAGGGAGTCTTGAAACCCTCATGTAATTCTTTATCATAAATATTGAGGTGCTTTTAAGTAAAATCAAACAAAAATCTCAATTGGTCCACTAGAGGGACAGAAAAAGTAGAACATAGATCAATCATAGGAAAAGACTTTGCAGATAACAGTACTGAAATCAGAATAGTTGCAGGGTTAGGAACTACAGAGGTTAATGAGTTTTCCAAGATCTTGCACAGATCTCTATAGTAGCTAAACAGTCTCTCTTAGCTTTTTTTTTTTATGGAAACATGGGAATATTACACAGTGAATACTCCCTTTTTAAATTATCTGTTCTTATTCTAGTTCTTTTTTACCTAATTTTATTCTTTCTAATTGAACATCTGACAATGGATTTTTATTTACCTCATGGCCATACCTTATCTTTTTGGAAAATTATTTGTATTAGCTTTATATTTGTAATTAAACCAGAATCATAGTTCCCTAGGACCCAAAGCTATGCCTACAATTGTCTCAGCTCAGGGTGCTTTTTTAGAACAGTGTAAGACTGCCACTCTCTGGCATATCCCTTTTATTCCAGAAGGCAGAGAATAACCAATCCAAGTGCCTTTTTCCTAAGGTAGCTTCACAAACATTCCAACTGGAGTATAGAATATAAGCCTTTAATTTGCACAGCAAAGCTTCCCCCCAGTAGGTTTACGGGAGATTCAGAAGAAAGAACGCCTGTTCCTCAATCAGAGCAACTATCTATAAGGGAATTGTGGAGGGCAAGAAACAAGTAAAGGATGATCCAAAACAGCTACAACCTGCTCTGTTGCCAAATGGAAAGTGAGAAATTTCCAAGGAAATTGCAGAATAAGTAACACCAGTAGTTATCAGAAAAGGCAAGGATAGATTAGCCTGAGAAAAAGTTATTGACACGTGGTTCACTAGTTCCTACTGTCAAGATTCCCTCCATGTTTCTATCTACTTTAAGCCATTTGCCAAGTATTTCCTAGCTGAGGGTTGTCCCTTAAACTCTTTTGATTCTCTTATCCTTATAATCCCTACATCCTTCAGAGTCTCTTTCTGCAATCCCCTTCCCAATTCCCTGGCTTTTTGCAAAAAGGACATAGATTTACTGTCTCTTTTCTTGCTTTCTTTCCTTCATAGGTTGGCCAGAGTAGGGATTATTCCCTTTAGTAGAGTTCTAACTGAGCAGCCAACAGAGCTATAAGGTTGTACAGTGTCTATAATGTTGCACTAGATTATTTTCAAATAGTAGCTACTGCTAACATATGAGTAAGAGTCTGTTCTTGCCATCTAACCACCTTTTCTGTAAACTGGGTTTAGATAATGGGCATGAGAGCCAACACAAAGGTAGTTAGGCCAGGAGGCAATTTTTCTCTCCCTGGGATCTATGAGGATAGATTTTGAGAAAATTCCAACAAACCAGTGAAAGATATCAGCGGAACCTTACCCATCTTCTGAGTATACTGCTGCAACTTCTCCCAACTCATCTTTACCAGAAAGATATCAAGTAAGTGGCTGTTAGCAAACCCTCTCAGTGATCTCTATTGCTCTTAGCTCATCCATATTTTGGGAGGAGGGGAGGAGCAGATAGTTGATTTCCCTTGGCCACCATACCCCTTGATGTGGTGACTGTCTGCACCCCAACATTTGCACTATCAAAGGATGAAATTACCAGTTTTCTAAAGTAAATACTCTAAGAAAAAGGATAGGGAGGAGTCTCTTCCCTTATTTTCAACAGGGATAATTAGGCTTCTTATTATTTATTTTATTTGCCCTTACTATATACAGGGTTATTTTTTTGCAATAAAATAGAATTTTCCCATAACATGTAAATAGGAAATTTCACAAATTTCACTGAAATTATTTATTATTGAATTATGTTGTATAATTTCTTTTCTCATCTTTACAATAGCAAAAACTACAGAGATGCTTGTGTATGTTAACAATTTTACTCCTCTGTGCACAGAGAAAACTGATAATCAACTTGATAGACTTAAGGAAAATGGCCTCCATGGTTTATAATCATCATTGCCAATTATTAAATTCTTATTCTAAATAGCTGATAACCAATGGCACTGTTTGTAACAGATCTCTCTTTCCCCTGTGCTGCTCATTATTATCATCATCACTGCATGGACTATAACATGTACTCAAGCTTTGTAAAACTTGTACTGTCCCTATCCACAGCCATCCAACTAATTAATTCTCTTCAATCTCAACATTACTCATAGAAGCAACATATTTCACTGATCATAGTGGTTAACTCAGCCAATGATTCAATTGAAGCTGCTAAGGGAATATTTAATTTTTGAAAAGAGATCCTCCATGCAGCAAACTAGCAATATCAGAAGTACTTATATCCATATGATATTCTCTAGTGCTTTTTAACTTTGGAAAGCTTTCCTGGACTTCACAGCACATTAAGAAAAATGAGTGTGACATAAGGGAAAATTACCACAAGTTTCAATGTTTTGTAAGATGTAATGATATATTTTATGGCAATGCAGAGATTACTATACTCACTAAAGGGAAGTTATAATACAGTCACATATTTTTTGATGGATTGAAATAAATTGCATTAGATAGCCAATAAAAATTCTGTGACTCTACTTTTCTTTTTTTTGGTAAAAGAACAAATTGACTTAATTCTGATTTTTCTTTCAGACTTCTCTCTCATTCCTAAAAATTAAATTTCAGTATTTTTTAAAAAATAACATAGACTTGTTATAATGTGAATATATCTGGTCAACACAGACAATAGTCTAATCTTTTAGCCATTCATTAATTCATTCTGACTTGGTAATTACTTAGTGATATATAGAACACATGGCCTCTACCGAAACCATAGGGTGAAGGGTGTTGTCAGTGGTGCTAACTGGTAGTGAAAGTCCTGATTGCCCACCAGTCTTCTTCAGACACAATCCCAGGGAGTAGTAGATAGGGTAGAGCAAGAGGGCTAGTTGGAGGTGGAAGTCCAGACTCCTGACATGGTCTCCACTGACCCTGGGGGTGGGGTTTTAGAATACATTGTGAGGTTGAAGCCCCACTCCCTTACTTTTATGTCTTTGACACCACTCTAGCAGAAAGATTGGGTCCCCACTTGTCCTTGCCAGAATGCATGGGGGTCAAGCCAATACCTTTTCTGTAGTATTTTGCCTGAGTAAAATGGTTATTATATACAAATTTTTGGTCTTGCTAGTTTCTATCTTTCCTGGTGCTTTGATTAGAGACTGCAGGTTCTGTTGTTTGTTTTGTTTTGTCTGTGTCCATTGGAATTTCTAAGTTGCCTACTTCTTGAACTCTAATCATGGGATATATGAGAGAAAAAGTATGGAAGTATTGAATCACTATATTGTACACCTGAAACTAACATTACACTGCATGTTAACTAACTGAAATTTAAATAAAAACTCAAAAAAGAAAGAAAGAAAGAAAGAAAGAAAGAAAGAAAGAAAGAAAGAAAGAAAGAAAGACAGACCAAGGCATTCACTACCATACTGATCAAAAAAATTAAATTTTGGATTATTTTGAGAATACCTTCTTGGAAATGTTTAATTTCTCAACTAAGAAAAATATAGGCTATATATGCATATAAATATATAATATTCAATATTTTATAATATTGAACTATAAAACTTCAATTTCATTTATTTAGTTCCCAAGGTTAGTTACCATTTTTTGTAACAGCAAACCAGTCAGGAAACTTAATCTTTACCAGAGCAATTTTTTTTTTCTCCTGGAAGGTGGCATGCTTACTTTCTTGAAATAATATTAAGTCATATCATTTCTCAATATTTAATGCTCATATGAATAACTTTATATGTTCTAAAGCCTGTAACTTATAACACATATAGCAATGGGATATTGGGCCAACCATATATTGTGCTATAACTCAGGAAGTGAATATGAACAGAAATATCTGCCTTATGAGAGACCCTCCACCCAGCACCTTTACATGACTTCTCTAAGAAACAAGGTATTATTAAGCTTCTTAATACACCTTTAGTTTTTTTTTTATTTTTTTAATGTTTATTTATTTTTGAGAGAGAGAGAGTCAGGGTGTGAGCGGCTGAGGGGCAAAGAGAGAGGGAGACACAGAATCCGATACGGGCTCCAGGTGCCGAGCCATCAGCACAGAGCCCAATGTGGGGCTTGAACTCACGAACTATGAGATCATGACCCGAGCCAAAGTTGGACACTCAACCGACTAAGCCACCCAGGTGCCTCTATACACTTTTAAATGATAGTAAAAGTAGAACAGACAGTCACTACTCCTAGTGCAAATGAAATGACTTGGTGTAGAAATTGTTCAGTCTACTGAGTTTCAAGAACTGGCTTAAATATGTCACTGCATAGATGAGATGATGCCAGCTTGCTAGTTTCAATTCAAACTTCTCAAATAGCTGCTTCATTTTAGCTGATGCCAAGTCATATGAAACGCCAATGTTTGGATTCTTTTAGATCTAGTAAATTCACCAGACTGTCCCTCCAATTACTAAGATTCCTCATCTGGAACATGTCTGGATAGTGTCCAAAAGAGAAATTAGCTCTTCTAATAAGTTTTAATAGTAACAACTGCTTTCTTTATTTTTAAATCATATTTGAGTTTTAAATATATTTTTTTCTCCAGCTAAAAATTAATAAATAAGTCTTGATTTAAAAGAATGGCCACACTGATGTCTGTCAAGCTCACCCAAATAGCCACTTATCACCTATGAAATTAACATGTCCCTCCAAATCTTGTTTGTGTCCCTGATAAAATGTATATAAAACCTGTCCCTAAATTTTGATCACTACTCCAGAAGTGTTTAGATCTGTGCTTATATGTATTTATATGTCTTGGTTGTTTTTAAGTCTCTACTTATTCTATATTTCTTGATCTTGCATAGAAGAACCCTTTGGTGAGTTGGATGAAGCCCTATTGAAAGTGTCTGTGAAATCAGTCATGCCCTTTGAACTATTTATCATCCAACATATAGATCAATTTTATTGGAAAGGTTTGATTAAATTTATTTCAGTGGAAGTTTATGGGAATCCTGAAATAGGATTTTATTTTTAGATCACAACATACTTAGCCTTATCATGCTTGCATTGGGTATTCATGATTAGGAGAAAATTGTCATTTTCTGTCATCTCTTCCTAAAAAACTGGAGACAAAAAAAGCATGCTGATGACATTGTTTTATTGTCAGATGTAGAAGTGAATTCAATAAAAACTGTTCTAGCTAATTACTGTCAGAATAATTTTTAAACTCAAATGATCATTTTTTGCAACTATATTCTAACATTTAATTGGTATATATTTATGAGTCCTAGAGTAAATAAAATTGTTGAAATACTTGGAGACAGATTTTGAAATGTGCTTTTTTTTGGGGGGGGGGACTTATCATTACTTGAAACTTGGCCACCCATGGGTACTATACTAACCATATTAATGAGTGCATTGGGTATTTGAAATGCTTTTGACATTTCAAGGCTAAAATGTTCATGTAATACTTATAGCCCTAAACTTTGAGGTTTTGATTGCTACGTAGTTAGTCTAGTATTTGAGCAGCTTTAGCGTTACATTTTGAGGAAATACTGGCCTGCTCAAAGATAGAGCCTTGTCTTAATCTTGTACCATATGTGAAATGGCTCTACACAGACATGTATACTGACTAGGGCATCCTATTTTCATAAGATTTCAATACAAACTTCAATAAATCGACTGTTTGCCAAAGCAAATGTATGTGACCTGAATTGTCAGTTTAGATTATCTGTAATTAAGTTTCATGGAAAACTGCCTAAAGGAAAAGCAGTACATTTGTTCTAGGCATTTTAACTCTTATCTTGAATCAAATTGTGCTTTCAACAACCTACAATCCTGAACTATGCAATCTGGATGGCATATTAACTAATTTCCATTAAGATATATCATATGTAAGATCCAAGTGTCACCAGTTCCTACAAAGGATATCATACACTGACATAAATTTCTAATTTTGCTGGCTATCTTAGTAGGCTTAACCAGCCCAGCAACAGGTTCTCCAGCCCCTGCCAGTATCACTTTCGCAGTCTATCCTTTATCAACAGGTAAATCTTAGAGTATAGAGAAGGTGTGCTACCTATGCTGTATCCCAATAGCTGTGCCACTGCCAGGAGCTATCACTTATCAGGTATTATTCTGGCCATCACAATGCCATAGTTTCTCTGTTTGCTCCAGCAAACACAGTATTTCTGTTTGTGTCCTGTGCCATCAGGTCCTCTACCTTACCCCTTCTGTTCCACATTAGGTTGCCAAAGCTGATGGGTAGTCTATAATACAGTACTAGAGAAAATGAGCCTCCTTTTTATGTCTTACATCATGTTAGAGGAATATCAAGCAGTATTGTGTGAACCACAACATATCACATAAAAAGCTATTTGCTTTATTTACAAACTCCTATATTTTTAAGACATACACACACATGTTGATGTGAACAGGAACATTATTTTTAGTGTTTTTTCCGCTTCAGTCACCTTAACAACAGTGTTGGCTGACCACTTGCAGAGTCATGTCTCACTTCCTATACACTCAATGGAAACACTATTCTTGCTTCTCCTCTGGACTCTATACTCATTGTGGCAAAGCTTCCCTACAGCATGATGTGCAATGCAGGGAAGAACAGATGGCTCTTTCCTTAAGTACTTGTCACAAAACCTAGAATTACTAATGTTTGTTCTCATAATCAAATGAAGTCATTTATGAACATAGCTCATGTATATGCTGCTAACTCATCTCCATATCATGCCCCCAAAACCAACTCAAGAATGAGACAGTGGCTATGCCTTTCATCCTCCCTGTTGGTCTTACTGGCTGGTGTTCCTGCACCAAAATAAATCTCTTCCTAACCTCACAGAAACAAAAGCACCTAAGCAGAACACCACATGCAAATCAATACCAGCAAGGTCACAGACCCAAAGGCTTCCAGAAATAGTAATTCATTTTGGGCTAACTTAGAAGTCCAGTCCTTGGCCAGAACACATAAATTGCCAAGTAGTGAATAAAGAAACCATAGTATGATGTCTGCTAATCTCTACATTAGCTGGGCCTGTCTCTCTGACCTCCTATTTGTTGTAATCCCATGCTTACTTGTGGAACCTACTGCTTTAATTTCTTTTTCCTGGTTTAACATTTCTCAGGCAATGCTCTCTGCCTGTGAATCTGCGCACAGGCTTTCCGCCCTCCCCCTCCCACTGACCCGGGACTGCCCCCTAGAGGACACAGGGGGGCATTCTGGGCCAGTCAGGCTTTGGAAGTTTCGTGATCAAACCTGAAATGGCCCACACATAGTAGATGCCTGATGAATGTTTGCTGATGATTCTGAATTCAGTACCAATAATAAATTACTTTATTACAGTATCTCACTGTTCTGCAGCTGTTTCTCATCCATTTTTGTCACACTATATCATTGAGCCACATTCCCCAAGGCTTCGGCTAAGCTACAACTTGATTGTAAATTAGACATCTCTGGAAAAATGTGTTAAAATTTTTCATAGTTTGTTTTGTGGGGGTAGGTAGTGGGGAATGTTGTTGTTATGTGGCGGGTGTTGTGTGAAAATGAATACAGCTTTGCTAATATAAATCCAAGTGATGTGGCTCAAAATGCCAAACTCAGTGTGTGGTAAAGGCTAAGCCAACACTGCACATAGCCAAAGGCTTTCCTAGATCTAGTTAAGTGCATTAACCAAAAAGCAGCTTACCTGGAAGAAATGTACAAATGAGAATTAAATATATTCTAGTTATAATCAAACATATTTGAGTCTTCAAATATGAATGACATTTCTATGTACTGCTTCTTAGAAGAAGTATCAATTATCCAAGAGCTATCAAAATTTACTTTTCAAAGAATAGTCTTTATATTTTGAAACCTGGTTGTAGACCTAACTAAGTATTAGTATACCTTTTGGGGGTATTTGCATCAACTGCAGACATGAAAAATGTCTCCATTTGTGCTATGGTATTAACAAATTCTACTACCTACAGGACAGTGGCAACTGACCATTTTCCCTATGTAGACTTAGGCACTGCACACCCGTCAGAAATACTCCCTGCCTCAATTTAAATGGACCTAAAGCACTTAAGAATGTTAGGCAATGTCAGCATATACTACATCTCTAATTATAAACTCCTCAAGGACAAAGTCTTTGTTTCCCACCCCTCTGTTTTTTTCACTCAGGCACCTACAACAGGATTATTCATTCATCAGTCTCCTAATAAAGAGTGATGACTGTACTCCTTCTGAAACATAACACTTACCCAGATTAGGTATCTTCTAGTCGATTTGTCAAACACCATAAATCAGGGGTTCTTAAACTGAGAATGTAAGAAGATATGTGTTCTCGTATGGGAAAAGGCTAAAATTTTTATTTTCATAAATCCAACCTCTACTGAAATTTAGCATTTCCTTCAATTATGAAGGTAGGTAGTAACAGCACAGAATAGTATTAACAGTATCTATGACTATAAACAATAGAAGTCAGAGGTGATTTTAAACCATATTAATTTTTGATGTTTAATTTATTTTATACTCATAATTATCTGAAATGGCATGAGTGATTGGGCAAGCCACTAAATCACACATGATTAGAGCTGTGTATTTACAGATGTTAGTGTAACGTAACTGCCGACTCATGGGCAACTCCGTGTCTGGTGATCATTCAGGCACCCAACAATAAAGGTGCATGTGTTTTCATCAGTGATTCAACTACATTACTTTCCAGTACTCCATATCTACAGGTGTTTTTTTTATTCTTTTTAACACTTATTTATTTATTTTAAGAGAGAGAAGAGCAGGGGAGGGGCAGAGAGAGAGAGAGAGAGAGAGAGAGAGAGAGAGAGAGAATCCCAAGCAGGCTCCATGCTGCCAGTGCACAGCCCAATGCACTCTTCTTCTATAAAGAAGTATATATTTTAGTATATCACAAAAATTTTAAAACATTTTCTTAACTCTTTTGGTATGGCACAAAGCTTTCAATGAACATATGTCTTATGCAATAGAAAATAATGGAAATTAAAGTATGTCCAGGTATCTCATGTAAGTGATCAATGATTAGTAAACTTTTTTATTCTTCTTTCTATCTTCTAACTGATTAGTTTGTCTGCAATGTAGTAAAACTTTGTATTCATGTGTCGGTATAGTGCCAAAGAATTCCACGAAGACTCTCTTTTATGCTATTACAAAGATTTTCAATTTGGGGAAGAAGGAATTGCCTTGGAACCTATTAATCTTTCAAAAAAGACTAGAGTAGTAAATGGTGAAAATAAAGTGTAACTAAACGAAGTATTTGACTTATGGACAAAAGAAACATTTTCTCAAAGAACTAAACCGAGTGAAATCAATTTGTGGATATAGATAGTTTTTATGATCATTTTTATTGAATACACATTTAAAAATTCATTATTCAGGGACTCATTTGCAAGGTCTCTTTATCATAATAATATTTATAATTTTCCTAGTAAGAATTATCATTTATTCAAGCGGAATCTTTGAACTGAATTGAATCCAATGCTCTAAGAAACAAAGTCACACTTAGTAAAAGTCAACTGCTGAGCAATCAATGGAAATAGAAACTTAGTGTATGAGACCATTGATCATTTGCTATTGGGCTGGACAGAAAAGACACTACTATAAATGGAAGATTTGGTCATACCTTATGGACATGATGATTCTGTACAGTTATCGTGACAACAGACTTTGCCATAAATAAACAGAAAGGCAATTTATCTGAGGTATTAAGCTTCACCCCAGTAGAATACTGCAATTATGCAGTTTTTCTGTGACAGAATTGCTTTCATGAACTCTGAAATCTATTATGCATCATTTCCTATAATATTGCTTTCCCATAATTTTCCTTGACAGGTAAGATCTCATCTATACACTTAATGTAAACTGTGATAACAGCATCTACATTACTAAGAAGTTCCAATTAGTCTTTGAAGATTATAGAAAGTAAATAGAACTTATAATAATATTTTTAGTTATGGACTTTGTTTCTATTTTACCAAATGACTAGAAATAACAACTGGACTGTAGATTGACAGATTTTAGAAAAATATTCACAATGAGAACAAATTTTATCTTAGTATTTCTTGTATTTAGTTTCATTTACAATAACATGGCAGTTTAAATTACATCAATTTGGCTCATTTCACTTAATTTCACACTTAAGAGACAATGCAAATTTGGAAATCACACTTACATGTGGCATAGGCCTACACTTTAAATTTCATGCTTGTGTTCTTGTTTGTTTGATTTCTTTCAAAGCCCCTGGCAATTAGCAAGCCATGGAGGAAGTAGTTTAAAGACAGAGCTCACAGAGTCACCTAACAGGATGTATGTGGGATATAAGAGAAAGTGTGGAATCCAGATGACTACACACATTTTGAATCTGAGAAAACTGGATTTCCAATAAGTAAGATGAAGGAATGAGGAGATTTAAAGGCAAAATCAATATGCCAGTTTTAGGTACCTTTAGATGCCTATTATATATCCAAGTAGAGATGGTAAGAGGAAATTCAATTCTAATAGTCAAAAAAGAGGGTGATCCTGGAGACCCATGTTGGAAGCTCACAACACATAGATATGATACAAACCATACCGACGGATAGGATCTCTTAGAAAGTGAGTGGTGAGACAGAGGAGAACAGGTTCCAGGCCTAAGATAGAGACCACTAGAAAATTTAAGAACTGAAAAGGTGAGGAATTTCTAGCAAAAGATACTGGGAAGGAGTAGTAATTGTGTTGAAACAAAAATCTGTTAGAATGTGATGTGAAGAAATGTTTAAGGAGGAAAGATGAAATCAAGAGTTTCAAATGCTATAGACAGATCAAGTAATAGAAACTAAAATTTGCCCAATAAGTTTAGCAACAAGGAGGTCACTGGTAACCTTGATAAGAAAGATTTCAGTGGAGTAATTAAAAATAAAGTTTGATAGGAATGGGTCAATAGAGATTAGAAAGTAGGACATTGGAGAGGGGGAATATATACAACCCTATCTAGGAGTGCTATCACAAAGAAGAGAGAAAGGAGAAGCCTGTAGGAAGATGAAGGTTTAGCATTTGTGCTTGTTACGGTTGTTTTAAAATGGGATATATATATATAAAGTTTGCACTGTGATGGAAATGTTCAGTACAGTAAAAAAGAAATTGATGATTTAATGAGTATGAGGATAATTGAAAGATAAAGGTCTTAAGTAGGTGATGAGGGATAGAATCCAGGGCACAAGTAGAATGACTGTGGTTGGGGGGTTGGGTGGAAAGACTGTATTATGGATAAGAAAAGGCTAGATGTAGAAGTATACATAAAGGTCATGTGCAGGAAGATGTAAAGATTCTTTTAAAATTGCTTCAATTATTTTGTTGAATTAATAAGACAGCTCAACATCTGAGAGTAAAGATGAAGGAGGGATAACAGATTAAAACAGAGTTGACATGATATGATATAGTATTCTTAGAAAATAGGGATACAAACTGATTATGAAAATGTCACAGAAGCACAGGGTAGTGTTGGGGTTTCATTTGAATTCTGTGATTTAGAATCTGAAATGAGACCAGTCAGCTTGGCTGCATTTTCTTCAGCAATGTTGCTCTGATATACATCTGGAGTAGGCAGAGAGTTTGATTTAACAAGCTTTGGAGTTTTGCCAAGAGGAAGGGAGAAAGAATAAAAAAAAGAATTATGGGTATATGCAAAAGATTGATTAGAATAGTGAATCATGGAATCTAATTCTTTGTAAGAAAAGAAATAAGGACATAACATGGGTGACAGTGAAAAGCTAATATAATGAATATATTGGAGTCTGAGTCAGGTCAAAGAATAGTTAGAATTAGGGTGCTAGAAAAATAAGATGGAAAGATGGAGTTGGTTGTCAAAGACAGGGATACTTGTGATAAACAATTTAGATGAGTTGTAGTTATTGCACACAACAAGACCTGGAATACATTAGAATATATGGCTGAGATAAGAGGAGAAAAAATCACTAGAAGTCAACAGGTTAAGAAACTAATAAGTCAAGGCGCCTGGGTGGCTCAGTCATTGAGCGTCCGATTTTGGCTTGGGTCATGATTTCGCGGTTTGCGGTTTGTGAGTTCGAGCCCTGCGTTGGGCTCTGTGCTGACAGCTTGGAGCCTGGAGCCTGTTTCGGATTCTGTGTCTCCTTCTCTCTCTGCCCCTCCCCCACAGTGCTCTGTCTCTCTCTATCAAAAATAAATAAATGTAAAGATTTTTTTAATAAAAAAGAAATTAATAAGTCAGCCTTGAATGTATTATATAGACAATACACACGGAATTGAAATTACTCAGACTGAGAAGAAAGGTGCAGAAAAATATCTTGACCCAGTATCATCAATAAATGAAGGCAAGTGACCATTAGTGATGAAGATGACTGGAACAGAAGGTGATAGCATGAGAATCAAAACTGGGCTTTTGATAGTGGCTGAAGAAACAATATCTGGAAGGAGAAATGAAGAAAGGTGAACTTACCACACCTCTAGTAATATGTGGGATGCCACCACCTGAGAAGGCTGTAAGAAAGCTAGCTCCCAATTAGAGTACAAATGAGAGCCCATTTATAGAATATGCAGAACCATGTAGAAAAGAGATTCTGGGTAATGAGAGATGTCCATGCACCTTAGACTTCTTAAGTCTGTTGACTGAAGTAAACAGAAATGGGAGAAATCATGGATTATTTTCTTAGTGAGTAGTTCGATGTTAGTTTTCCACCTTGGGATAGTTATCAAGTAATTTGTGGTGGTAAATCAGAGTGTACATGATACTGATGAATATCCATCTTACCAGGAACATGGAGTAGTCTCTGTCCCTCTCCAGCTCTGTAAAGAGGGACTGTTAAGAGTAGGGGACAGCCTTGCTAGGAGCATAAAATTTCAAAGGTTATAAAATATAGCATTTATGGCTCAAAACTCATCAGATCCCATGGGACTCTGCAATGACATTGAGGTGCTCTAGCACAATATGGTGAAGATCTGTTATTTAATTTTCCAAGAGAATTCTTAATTGTTAAATCAAAGGTTGCTCTTTTATGGAAAATAGCAGACTTCTGCAAAAGGAGGTTGAAATAAACTTGTTAGTAAAATTCATACTTTTTAATTACTGACTATAAGGTATAACTAAATATTTAGTGGAGGTGGCAGGAAGGAAATAGATGACCACAGAGGAGAGTGAAAAGACAACAAAGAAATCACTGTCCTAGAGAAAAAGGTGATTTGTATGCACAGAAATCAACTTTTGCCAAAAAAAATGCGATACTAAAATAAAAATTATTTCAAAACCTAATAATATGTGACTTAAGAAAATGTTACCAAGAATAATCTCTGACAGCAATGTACACAGTCTACTTCTCTTTGAACCAAATGACAAACTACAAGTCTAAAAACATGTCCAATGCTCTGTACCAATCTGCAGAAAGATTATCTAATATTGGATAGATCATAACAGATGAGGTACGACTATCAATCAACTGGATTTGTTCTTCTTAAAAACATCTGAACCTATTATTCAAGAGCTGGGATTTCTGTTTCCATTACTATCTTTCTGCCTACAGGTCTGTGTTGCTTAGAATACAAAATGTGCATTACAGAGAAATGCCCAGTTTAGAGAAATAGCATCATCTTCTCTCTGTCTAGGAATAGGATGACAAAATTATCAGCAAAACATAGGGTTTAAAATAAAGTCTTACAAGCTTTAGTTCTATCATTTATGTAAACAAATCCTATAATTTCTTTACTAAATAATTTTCCTAAATGTAATTATGTATTCATGCATTCACTCACTTATTTTATTAGTGTCTACTCTGTTACTCTGTACCACACACTGTGCTAGGCCCTGTGAATATAACAGTGAATAAGACAGAGAGATAGCTACAAGAGAGATAGCTACAGAGAGATAGATACAACAAATAGACATAATGAATAAATAAATAATTGGAAGCTATAATTAATAAATAAAATAAATACCAGGTCCTCACAGAGACTATAATATTATGGGAACAAAGTTTAGATTGTAAAGTCAAGAAAGTGATATCTCTACAATTTACTTGTTATCTACAAATGGGAGAAAAGATATCTTTCTAGTGGAGAAATCTGGCAGATTCTAAGAATCAATAAAGTTATCACCACAAATATGCAACAACTGAAGTGGTACACTGAGATATTATTTCTATAGTATTCCTGTAAAAAAAAAAATAACCTAAATCCAACCATCAGGCAATCATTAAAAACAACAACAACAACAAATAATTGGCTTGGACTTTTCAAAAATGCCAAAGTTGTTAATGTCAATGAAAGGTTGAGGGACTGTTTCAGATGAAAGGAGACTAGAGAAATATGAAAACCAAATGTGATGGAAGTCTAGATTGGATCCTAGATGGAAAGGTAAAGTTGCTATAAAAAACATGGAGTCAACTAGCAGATTTTGACCATGGAGTACATACTAAACAAAAGTATTTTATTGATATTAGTTCTCCTTAATTTGAAAAAAATACCATAGTTACATAAGAGAATGACCTTACTCTTAAGAAATAGATGCTAAATTATTTCGTGGTGAAGGATCAAGGATCAAGGTGAGTGTAGATTAACCTAAAATGGTTTAACATAGACAGAGATAGGTAGAAACAGAGAGAGAGACAGAGAGAGAGAGAGAGAGAGAGAGAGAGAGAGAGAGAGAGAGATACACATGGCGGTGCCTGGGCAGCTCAGTTGGTTAAGCGTCCAACTTCAGCAACTCAGGTCATGATCTCACGATTTGTGAGTTTGAGCCCAGCATTGGGCTCTGTGCTGACAGCTCAAAGCCTGGAGCCTATTTCTAATTCTGTCTCAACCTCTCTCTCTGCCCCACCATAGCTCATGTTCTGCCTCTCTCTCTCTCAAAAATAAACATTAAAAAAAAGAGAGAGAGATACACATAGACAGAGACAAAGAGAGACAGAGACTGACAAAATATACACAAATGATGAAAATATTTACAAATGGTAAATGTAGGTTGAAGTTGAATATGTGTTCATTGTACTATTCTTACAAATTTTCTATTGTTTTAAATTTTTCTAAATAAAACCAAAAGCAATTTAAACTTATACCCGATGGAAGAAAGAATGGATATTACCTATATGGTAATATAGGTAATAAATTTCAATAAGGCAAAGAAAAAAAGATGTTCTGAGTTCAAAGTTCCGAGGCAGGAAAAAGAAAAGAAAATGCCATGCAGTCTAGCTGAACTAAAGAGGGTTAAGTTCTTCCCTGAGTTCAGAGAGATTCCTCTACTGGTGTTGAAGAAACAAGCCACCACAAATTGTACAGCTGCAAGGGAATGCATCCTGAAAATCAGCATGTGAGATTGGAAGAGGATCCTGATCCTAGGACTAAATTGATCCTAAGCTGACACCGTGATTGCAGCCTTTTGAGAACCTGAGCAGAGTACCCTGGACTCCGACTTGCAGAAATGATGAGATAATAAGTGGCATTATTTTTAAGTTGCTAAGTGTGTGGTAATTTGTCACACAGCTATAGAAACTAATACAGTTGACCCTTAACACAGGTTTGAAATCCATGGATCCACTCATACACAGATATTTTTTCAGTAAATATAGTACAATACTATAAATGTACTTTCTCTTCCTTAAGATTAATAACATTTATTTTCTCTATAATGGGAAACTATTATAAGATAAAGTATATAATGCACATGACATATAAAATATATGTTAATTGACTGTTTATGTTATTGATAAGTCTTTCAGTCAACAGTAGGCTATTAGTAGTTAAGTTTTGGGGAGTCAAACGTTACACATGGGTTTTCAATTAGGTGGGGATTGGCTCCCTCAACCCCTGTGGTGTTCAAGGGTGAACTAACTGTATACTATGCAAATGACTTAGCACAATCTTGGAAAAGAAAAGTTGGAAGACGCTGATTTCAAGACTTACTATAAAGTTTAATTAATCAAGACAGTGTGATTTTGATGCAAATAGAGATAAACAGATCAATGAAACAAAAATAGAGAATCTAGAAATAATCACAAAAATAGACAACTTATTTTTGCTAGTCACTTAGGCAATGCAATAGGAGGAAAACCAGTATTTTCAAGAGATAATACTAAAAACATTGAATAAACAAATAGGAAAAAAAAATCAGCCTCAAACCTTATTTCAACACCAGGCATGAAAATTAATTCAAGTTGGATGACAGTTCAAATTTTAAAGCTAAATCTATAATGCCTCTAGAAGAAAACATAGAGGAGTGTCTTCATGATCTTAAGACAGGAAAAAGATTCTGTTTTTACCTTTATTAAGTTTTTAAAATTTTAATTCTAGTAAACATACAGTGTTATATTACTTTCAGGTGTACAATATAGTGATTTAACAATTCTATACATTACTTAGTGCTCATCATGATAAGGGTGCTCCTAATCCCTTTCACCTATTTCACTCATCTCCCCACCCACCTCTCCTCTGGTAACCATCAGTTTGTTCTCTAAAGTTCACACTATGTTTATTGGCTTGTCCCTATCTCTCCCCCCCCTTTTTTTTCCTTTGCTCTTTTGTTTTCTTAAATTCAACATGTGAGTGAAATCATATGGTATTTGTCTTTCTCTAACTGACAGATTTCACTTCTCAACATACTCTCTAGATGCATCCATGTTCTTTCAAATGGCAAGATTTCATTCTTTTTTATGGTTAAATAATACATTGTATATAAATATCACATCTTTATCCATTCACATATTGGTGCACAGTTGAGCTGCTTCTGTAATTTTGCTATTGTAAATAATGCTGCAATAAATATAGGGGGTGGATGTATCCCTGTGAATTATGGTTTCATATTTTTTGAAAAACACTCAATAGTACAATTACTGGATAGTAGGGTAGTTCTATTTTTAACTTTTTGAAGAACCTCCGCACTGCTTTCCACAGTGACTACATCAGTTTGCATTCTCACCAACAGTATGAGGCTTCCTTTCTCTTCACATCCTCACCAACACTTGTTTCTTCTGTTTTTATTTTAGCCATTCTGACAAGTATGAGGAGACATCTCATTGTATTTTTGATTTGTATATCCCTGAGAATGAGTAATGTTGAACATCTTTTCATGTATCTGTTGGCCATCTGTATATCTTTGGAAAAAAGTCTTTTCATGTCTTCTGCCCATTTTTAATTGGATCATTTGTTTTTCTGGTGTTGAGAAGAACTGTTGTATCAGTTCTTTTTTTAAATTTTTTTTTTAAATCTATTTTTGAGAGAGAGACAGTGAGCAGGGAAGGAGCAGAGAGAGAGGGAAACACAGAATTCAAAGCAGGCTCCAGGCCCCAAGCTGTCAGCACAGAGCCCGATGCGGGGCTCGAACTCACAAACCATGAGATCATGACCTGAGCCGAAGTCGGACACTCAACCGACTAAGCCACCCAGGCGGCCGTAGTTGTATCAGTTCTTTTTATATCCTGGACACTAAACCTACATTGGATATGTCATATGTAGAGTGGGAGAGAGCCAAAGCATAAGAGACTCTTAAAAACTGAGAACAAACTGAGGGCTGATGGGGGGTGGGAGGGAGGGGAGGGTGGGTGATGGGTATTGAGGAGGGCACCTTTTGGGATGAGCACTGGGTGTTGCATGGAAACCAATTTGACAATAAATTTCAAAAAAAAAAAAAAAAAGGATATGTCATATGCAAATTACTTCTCCCATTCAGTAGATTGCCTTTAGTTTTACTGATTGTTTCCTTTGCTGTGCAGAAGCTTTTTATGTTGCAGTCCTAATAGTTTATTTCTGCTTTTATTTCCCTTGCATCAGGAGACATATCTAGAAAAATGTTGCTAAAGCCAATGTCAGAGAAATTGCTACCTGGGCTCTCTTATAGTATTTTTATGCTTTCATATGTTACATTTAGGTCTTTGATCCATTTTAAGTTTATTTTTGTATAAGGTCTAAGAAAGTGGTCCCGTTTCATTCTTTTGCATGTAGCTGTCCGGTTTTCCCAGCACCATTTGTTGAAGAGACTGTCTTTTTATCATGGGATATTCATTTCTCCTTTGTCAAAGATTAACTGACTAAATAGTTGTGGGTTTATTTCTGGCTTTTCTATTCCATTCCATTGGTCTATGTGTCTATTTCTGTGTCAGTACCATACTGTTTTTATCAATACATCTTTGTAATATAACTTGAAGTTCAGAATTGTGATGCCTCCAGCTTTCCTTGGCTTTTTCAAGGTTTCTTTGGCCATTCAGGGTCTTGTGTGGTTCCATACAAATTTTAGGATTGCTTGTCATAGCTCTGGGAAAAACGATGGTATTTTGATAGGGATTGCATTAAATGTGTACATTGCTTTGGGTCAGAGGGACATTTTAATATTTGTTCTTCTAACCCATAAGCATGAAATGTCTTTCCATTTCTTTGCATCATCTTCAATTTATTTCATCAGTGTCTTATATTTTCAGAATACAGGTCTTTACCTCATTGGTCATGACTATTCCCAGGTATCTTATTGTTTTTGGTGCAATTGTAAAAGGGATTGTTTCTTAATTTCTTTTTCTGCTGCTTCATTATTGGTGTATAGAAATACAATAGATTTCTGTACATTGAGTTTGCATCTTGTGACTTTCTTAAATTTGTTTATCATTTCTGGCAATTTTTCAGTGGAAGCATTTGGGTTTTCTATACAGAATATCGTGTCATCTGCAAATAATAGAAATTTTACTTCTTTCTTGCCACTTTGGTGCCATTTATTACTTTTTGTTGTCTGACTGCTGTGGCTAGGACTTCAAGTAATATACTGAATAACGGTGGTGAGAGTAGACATCCCTGTTGCCTGGCCCTAGAGGAAAAGCTCTCAGTTTTCCCCCATTGAGGATGATGTTTGCTGTGGGTTTTTCATATAAGGCCTTTATGATGTTAAGGTATGTTCTTTCTGAGCCTACTTTGTTGAGGATTTTTATCATGAGTGGATGTTGTACTTTGTCAAATGCTTTTCTGCATCTATTGAAATGATCATATGGTTCTTATCCTTTCTTTCATTCATGTGGTGTATCATGTTGATTTGTGAATACTGAGCTACCCCTGCAAACCAGGAATAACTCCCACTTACCATGGTAAATGATTTTGTATTTTATTGTTGGATTCAGTTTGCTACTATTTTATTAAGAATTTTTGTATCTTTGTTCATCACAGATATTGGTCTGTAGTTCTCTTTTTTAGTGGAATCTTATCTGGTTTAGGTATCAGTGTAAATTGTTCTTATAGGATCAATCTGGAAGTTTTCCATCCTTTTCTATTTTTTGAAATAGTTTGAGAAGAATATTTATTAACTCTTCTTTAAATGTTTGGTAGAATTTGCCTGTGAAGCTGTCTGGTCCTGAATTTCTGTTTGTTGGCAGTTTTTGAATTCTGATTCAATTTCATTCCTGGTAATTGGTCTGTTCAAGTTTTTGATTTCTTTCTGTTTCACTTTTGGTAGTTGATATGTTTCTAGGAATTTATCTATTTCATCTAGGTTGTCCAATTTGTTGGCATACAATTTTTCATAATATTCTTTTATAATTGTTTGTATTTTTGTGGTATTGGTTATTTTTCCTCTTTCATTTGTGATTTTATTTATTTGGGTCCTTTTTTCTTTTTAATAAGTCTGGTTAGAGGTTTATCAATTTTATTAATTTTTTTCAAAGAACTAACTCCTAATTTCATTGATCTGTTCTATTCATTTTTGTTTTGTTTTGTTTTAGTTCCAATGTTATTTATTTCTGCTATAAACTTTATTATTTCCTTCTTTTTTCTGGCTTTAGGTTAGGCTTCATTCATTATCCTTTTTCTAGTTCCTTTAGGTGTAAGGTTAGGTTGTTTGAGATTTTTCTTACTTCTTGAGGTAGGCCTGTAGTGCTATCTACTTCCCACTTAGGACCACTTTTTTCTGTATTGTAAAGGCTTTGGACCACTGTATTTTCATTTTTATTTGTTTCCATGTATTTGTTTATTTCCTCTTTGATCTCTTGGTTGACCCACTCATTGTTCAGTAGCATGTTATTTAACCATATATTTGTGCTCTTTCTAAATATTTTTGTTGGTTGATTTCTAGTTTCATAATGTTATTTTCAGAGAAGATGCATAGTATGACTTCAGTATTTTTGAATTTGTTGAGACCTGTTTTGTGTCCTAGTATATGGTCCATTCTAGAGAATGCTCCATGTGCACTTGAAAAGAATGTGTATTCTGCTGTTTTAAATCCATCTGGTCCAGTGTGTTATTCAAAGTTGTTTTCTTGTTGACTTTCTGCTTGGATGATCTGTCAATTGATTTAAGTGGGTGTTAAAGTCTCCTACAATTATTGTGTTATTATCAATTTATTCCTTTATTTTTGTTATTAATTGTTTTTATATATTTGGGTGCTCTCTTCTTGGATGCATAAATATTTACAACTGTTAGATTTGGTTGGATTGTCTCCTGAATGATTATATAGTGTCCTTCTTTGTCTCTCATTATAATCTTTGTTTTAAACTTTTATCCAAAATAAGCATTGCTACCATGGCTTCCTTTTGACATCCATTTGCATAATAAATATTTTTCCATCCCCTCTCTTCCAATCTGCAGGTGTCTTTAGATCTAAAATGAGTCTCTTGGGGCGCCTGGGTGGCTCAGTCGGTTAAGCGTCCGACTTCGGCTCAGGTCATGATCTCGCAGTCCGTGAGTTCGAGCCCCGCGTCGGGCTCTTGCTGACAGCTCAGAGCCTGGAGCCTGTTTCAGATTCTGTGTCTCCCTCTCTCTGACCCTCCCCCATTCATGCTCTGTCTCTCTCTGTCTCAAAAATAAATAAACGTTAAAAAAAATTAAAAAATAAAATAAAATAAAATGAGTCTCTTGTAGGCAGCATACAGATGGGTCTTTGTTTGCTTTTTTATTGAATCATCTTTTGATTGGACCATGTAGTCCATTTACATTCGAAGTAATTATTGATAGGGACACCTGGATGGCTCAGTCAGTTAAATGTCTGACTTCAGCTCAGCTCATGATCTCATGATTTGTGAGTTTGAGCCCCATGTCGGGCTCTGTGCTGACAGCTCAGAGCCTAGAGCCTGCTTTGGATTCTGTGTCTCCCTCTCTCTCTCTGCCCCTCCCCCACTCATGCTTCATCTCTCTCTCTCTCTCTCTCTCTCTCTCTCTCTCTGTATGTTTCAAAAATAAACATTTAAAAATTTTAAAAAGTAATTATTGATATATATGTATTTATTGTCATTGTGTAATTTGTTTTGTGGTTGTGTTTGTAGTTTTTCTATGATCGTTTCCTCTTTTGCTCTCTTTCATAGTTTGTTGGCTTTCTTTAGTGATATGCTTGGATTCCTTGCTCTTTATTCTTTACATATCCATTACTGGGCTTTGATTTCTGGTCACCATAAGGTTCGTATATAACATCTTCTGCATGTAAGTTGATGTTCACTTGTATATTAAGTTGATGTTCACTTGAGTTTGAACCCATTCTTTTCTCCTCTCCCTCTTATGGTTTAGGTATATGATATCATACTTTACATTCTTTTATTTTGTGAATCCCTTAACTGATTTTTACAGATATACTTATTTTTACTGCTTTTGTGCTTTCTACTTTTCACATTCACATATGTCTTTCCTTTCCACAAAAAGAGTTCCCTTTAATATTTTTTTGTATGGCTGGTTTAGTTGTCATGAACTCCTTTAGTTTTTGCTTGTCTGAGAAATTTTTATCTCTTCTTCTATTCTGAATGATAGCCTTCCTGGATACAGCATTCTTGGCTGCAGACCCATTCAGCACTTTGAATATATCATGCCACTCCATTCTGGCCTGCAAATTTTCTGCTGAAAAATCCACTAATATCCTACAGGGTTTCCCTTCTATGTAATCATCTTTTCTCTTCCAAATTTTGAATTATTTATATATCACTAATTCTTTGCCATTTTAATTACTATTTGTTTTGGTGTGGACCTCCTAGGGTTGATTTTGCGGGAGGCTCTCTGTGCCTCCTAGATCTGGATATTTGTTTCTTTCCTCAGATTAGGGAAATTTTCAGCTATTATTTCTTGAAATAAATTTTCTTCCCCCCCCCCTTTCTCTCCTGTTCTTCTGGGATCCCTATAAATACAAATGTTATTACACTTGATGGAGTCACTGAGTTCTCTACATCTATTCTTATTTTGCATAATTCTTTTTTCTATCACTTGCTCAGGTTAATTATTTACCATTACTCTGTCTTTCAAGTCATTAATTCATTCCTCTGCTTTCTTTAGCCTGCTATTTATTCCATCAAGTGTATTTTTTATTTCATTTATTGTGTTCTTCATCTCTGATTACTTTTTTTTATCTCTTTATTAAGGGTCTCACTGATATCGTCCATTCTTCTAAAGTCCAGTGAGTAATGATGATTACTTTAAATTCTCTTTCCAGAATATTACCTATATCTGTTTCACTTATGACCCTTTGCTGTGGTTTTGTCCTGTTCTTTCATTTAGGACATATGCCTCTGTCTCCTCAGTTTGTCTAACTCTGTGTCTGTTTCCAAGTGTTAGGAAAGTCAGCTGCACCTCCTACTCTTTTTTTTTTCTATATATTTTTGAGAGAGAGAGAGAGTACAAGTGAGCGAGGGGCAGAGGGAAAGGGAGAGAAAGAGAATCCCAAAGTGGGACTCAAGTTCACCAGAAGTGGGGCTGTTTGTTATGCTGTCCCTCTCAGGGTGGGATGCCACTTCCTAACACCCTTAGGGCTCTCCTAGAGCCAACTTGCTGATTTCTTAAAATTCCAGAATTTAAGTCCTGCTGTTTGTAAGAATTCAGAAAATTTGTCCCCTCTCACTTTCAAAGCCAAATGTTATGGGGATTTGTCTTCCCCATGTAGGCTCCACAGTATAATAGTAGAATATTTTTTTTTTCCTTCTTTCCACCTTCAGCTCCCTCCCCACCATGGATGGCCACTGTCTGTTTCACTCCCAAACCACATCTTCACCCTTCCTACCTTCTTCAATGTGACTTCTTCTCTGCCTTTAGTTGTGGAGTTTGTTCTGTCAGTCTTCAGGTCATTTTCTGAGTTATTTATACTGATGTGTTATCTAGTTGTATCTGTGGGACAAGGTGAGCTCAGCGTCCTCCTATTCCACCATCTTCCCCTGCCAACCACAAGGAAAAGGTTTCTTACATAAGATGTAAACTGCATTGAACACGAAAATTTAGTAAGTTGGGCTTTATCAAATAAAATATGCTTATGAAAAGGCCCCATTAAGAGGATTAAAAAGGCAAATTGTGGCCTAAGAAAATACATCCAACCAATACATAAATAATCACAAAGCAATAATAAAAAGACAAAAATCTAAAAAATAAATAAATAAATAAACAAACAGACAGACAGACAACCCAATTTATAAATTGGACAAATTGACATACACATCCCCAGAAAAGGTATTTGAATAACCAATAAAGCTTTTGAAAAGGTATTCAACATCATTAGTCATCAAGAAAATGCAATGGCATCAATTAGATGGTTAAAACTATAGAGACTGATAATAATAAATGTTGGTAAGGATCTAGAACAATAATATTAAGAACAATAAATCCTCACCATAGGGTTATTTCAAATAATATATTAATTTAAAATACTTATGTATGTTTTATTATAAAAATGGTTTTAAAAGTCTAGCTCTTACATAAAATGAGATATATACAAAAACATGCACAGATGGAATCCTTTAGGTTTGATTCCCAAAAGAATACTGATCACTTTCTCCACAGTTCTTTCTGCACAGGTTAGTGTAAAAAGCAAAAACAAAAACAAAAACAAAAAACATTTTATGTAAGATTTGGAAAGTGGAAATGAAACAGCAGCCTTATTATTTTTACACTCAGGGGTTGATGTTAAAGTACCAGGAGTTATGGCAGTTCACATATCCACTGGCTCAACTTGGTGGGTTAGTACAGCAACCAAGTCAGCAAGTCTTCCGACCCATCTTATCAAATTTCATCTCATCTGACTCTTGAGCCAGGTGTGTGTTTAGAGTTTTGATGAAAGGCACCAGATTCTCTGGTAGGTCACTCTCAGCACTGTAGTTAAAAGCTTGAATTTCAGTCCATCCTCATGGGTCTCTGCTTATATTTACATATTCCTGTTTATTCCTGATCATCCCCCCAACTCATTTCTCATTCATCTTTCCTTCTCAACTTCCTTCCCTGTTTCAGGCCACAGGACCCAGAAACATCCACAATAGCATCATAGAAACTGTTTAGTCAGCTTCCAAAGTTCTGTAGGGTCAAATTACCATAGGAAATCACTCATTATATACCAGTCCTATGGTTTTGTTTCTCTGATTGAATCCTGACCAATACTATCACCTGCCCTATGACCCAGCAAGGTACTCCCAGATATTTGCTCAAGAGAAATAAAAATATATGTCCAAAAATAGCCTTGTACAAAATGTTCCAACATCTTTATACCTAAGATCCAAAAGCTGTAAACAAACTAAATGTTCATCAACACGAAAATAAGCAAATAAGGTACTAATACATGCAACAACATGGATGGATTTCAAAAACATTATGTTAAATGCAAGAAGTCAGAAAAGAGACAACATACTCTAAGATTCCATTAATATAAAATCCAAATACAGGCCACAACTAAATTATCTCCACAGAAATCAAAATATCTCCATCCCCAGTGGGCAATGGAAAGAAGCACAAGGGAACTTTCTGGGTTATGAAAATGTTTTATATCTTCATTATAGTGTCAGTTTCACACAGAGGGATACATTTGTCAAAACTCAGTGAATATACATTGATCTGTCCATTTTACCGAATGTGAATTTTACCTCAATAGAAATGTATTAATGAAAGTGATAGAATATGATATATTTAAAAGTGCTAAGAAAATACGATCAAAGACATTAATTCTGCTTGAGGAGATTAGGGAAAGCTTAATAGGAAGAGGGGCATTTGTGCTCCTGCTTTAAGAATAAATAGGCAATGCCCTGGCAAACAAAGTTGACAAGGAAATGAAAGGGATTAGCTTGAGAAAGGCTGAATGCTATGCAAGTACATAGAGTGGGAACTCCACGCAATGGTACAGAATTTGATACAGTTAAACTGTACACCAGGAGAGGTATCAGACTGGAGAAAGTATAGGTAGAAAGTTAGGCAGAAGCAGGTTATAAAGGGAAGTTTACATTTTGCTAATAAATTTCAATTTTATTCTACTGTGAATAAATTATTAGCAATGGCATTTAAGTAAAGCAAAGTACTGAAGAAAATTAATTTGTATTTTAGAAAGGTAAGCCTGTCAGTATCCAGTATAGTTGGGTTATTTTATATGGAGAAGAAGCAGTGAGACCAAATAGTAGATGAGTATTATAATTCAGCCAGAGTTAATAATAATCTGGATTGTGTCAATGGTTATAAAAGAATGACAGGTATCAGAGATGTTTCAGATACACGACTATAATGATTTGAGGATGAAGAGTCAAACAATTTCAATTAACATGGGTTGAACAACCAGATTTTACATTAACCAAATGTAGGTGGAAAGGGGGTAGATTCAGGGATGGAAATTAGTTCTGTATTAGATGTGATAATTTCAAGAGGCCTATAAAGGAGTTCTAAGTGGAGTTATTTGATGTGCAATTAAAATGGCCCCTTGTTGGCTATAAAGCAGAGTTGAGCTATAGATTCATTTGCCTAATTTTTCCTATGCTAATCTTTAATAAAAGGAGAAAGTAAATAATGTAACCCAGGATTGCACCTGGCACTAGCTTTGGCACAAAGTATGGAGGTTTAGTGTTCTGGGCATAGAAATATTGAAATAGATGGCTATTAGGTGCTGAATGTGGTAGCAGCACAGATAATCCATGCAGGGAGGGGGAAAAAAAAAAAAGACCTGCTTGAAATGAAAGGATTAAGTGATTAGAAATTTTAGTGCAGGTAGGGAGAAGATCTTTAAAGGAGGAATAAAAGAATGCTTGGCTGAATAAAAGAATGCTTGCTTAGGGATACACTAAGATAACTCACAAAGATCAAGTTGATGTTACCTTTTATGGCTAATAAGGAGCTTGTGATGTAAACAAAAAGGCAATAAATACACAGACTGGTAAATCCTATAGTAAGAGTAAATTGTGGATATTATGTGAGAATGTAGGAGTCCATCTAACCTAGTCTTTTATAAGTCATTTTTCTCATTGGAGAAATAGAATGCTTAGCTAAGTCCACATAAGTGGCTAATATATGTCAGAATGTAAAATCAATTTCCTCAGCCCCACCACCCAAAATACACCAAATCTAAAAAACAGTGGTAGTAAGGCTAGTTCTAAATTTTCACAGTCCAGGACTTTGTGTACCACTAAAAAATTTTGGCTACAAAACTCCTATACATTAAACTAATTTAAAAATAACACTTCATCTTTAATACATAAGCTAAAATGTCCTTGACTTCTGATTCTTTATCGTTAATGGTTTAATGACCAGGGCATATGAGCATCCAATTTACTGAATTAGACTCTAAATATATTTCTCATGAACATTAAAATGCAGCTTTCCTGTGAATTTTCTATTTTACAAGTTAACTTTCTATCCTATCATAAAACAAAAATATTCTAAAATATGGCCTGATTCAGTGATTGATTTTAGTTTTCAGGTACTTTTTTAAAAAGAAAAGTCCTCTCTCTCTTTTCTCCTCACCCTCATAAGAGCTTAACTTAATACTAAATATTCTACTAATCACATCAAGAGTACACAAATCAACTAAGATGCTATGGGTACAACCATACCACACTTTGAGATTAAATTGAAACTCTAATGGGCAGAGTGGGATGAACTATTCTCATGCAATCATTGACCAGTTTTGGTTGCAGTTAAATAATTTTTAAAAATTGTCAGATGATAGTTTTAATATTGACTTCAACCACTTGTCATTTGTGATATCATGATGTATAATAAAAGACACATATTTTGGTTTTGTCCCCCACTTCTGCACAGATATTCCAAAGCCTTTGGAATTTCCTAAATGAGAACAGTGATAAAGGTGTCTTGATACTCATAATAAAGTCCTGTCAACTACACTTGAGTTTATGTTAATGAGATAGCTTTTAAGGTTAGGAAAGCACATAAGGATGGGGGCTAGTTGCCAGGGGAATCAACCATGTGACTGGAGGGTTGAACTTTCAGTTGTATCCCACTGACCTCCAGAGAGAGGAGAGGGGCTGAAGATTGCATCCATCAACAATGACCACCGATTCAATCAATTCTGCCTGTATAAGGAAGCCTCATAAAACCCAAAAGGGCTGGACTCAGAGAGCTTACAGGTTGATGAACATGTGGAGGTACTTGGAGGGTGGCATACCTGAAAAGAGCATGAGAGCTCCATACCCCTTTCCCCCATACCTTGCTCTATGTATCTCTTTCATCAGGTTGTTCCTGAGTTATATATATTGTAATAAACTGGTAATATAGTAAGTAAAATATCTCCCTTCTGTGAGTTCTGTGACTCACTGCCAAGGAGGGGGTCACTGGAGCCTCCACCCCATAGACATCCAATTAGAAGCATGAGTCATAACCTAGACTTGCAACTGCCATCTGAAGTTTGGTGGGTGGATGAGGCAGACTTATAGGACTGTGCTTTTCACCTGTGGGATCTGACACTATCTCCAAACAGTGCCAGAACTCAGTTGAATCGTGTGCCAGAAAATTACTTGTGGAAAACAACATACATTGTAATTGAGAGAATTATAGTATTATATATTCACATCCAGATTTTTATGTACCTGAACCTACTACCTAGTTGTGTCAATATTTTTTCATGACAATATTTATTTACATATGAGACTATAACCTTCACCAGAGAAGAGTCTATGTTTACTTTACTCAAGAAAGATTCCTGGTATTTGGTAAGAATGTCTGGCACATAGTGAACAGTCAGTAAATGTTTATTGAATGAATGATTTATATTTAAAAAGAAATGGAAGTATACAGTTACCAACAATAATTATTGAAAAAATCTCAGGCCGGTATACTGAGTTTTTTCCCAAATGACTGGTCTATCAATATAAAGGAAATGCAGGACAAACTATTATGCATAACACAGTTATATAAGAAGCTGAACTTGAAAGACTAGTCTTCTTAGATAAAATATTTAAAATAATGACCACAAGAATGGGGTCAACATGTGCCACAGTTCCTGGCATTTGATTTTGGGAAGTTTTCAGGCTTGTTGCCTCCTACAGGAAACAAAACTACTTGTGAGTCAACTCTCCTCAGAAATGTGTTCCATTTCAATTCATAGGCTGATTATTTGCCAAACTTTCTTTTACATTTACAACCCAAATTCATATTGATGACCTATATGTTACCCAATGACACTTTAGAATAATAGTTCCAGACCTGAGTGCCACAAAAAAGTGTAACATGTCATATATTTGAGATTCTGCTCTTAGGTTGGTCCATGGTAGTTTTCAAATAATTATCATTAGGGAAGGGGGTCCAGATGGCACCAGGAAATACACACATATGACAAAGACAGTAAGCAAAAGAATGAGTAGTTGAGAGAAAATCAAATTACTATACACTATAAACAGCAAGAACAATAGAAGGTGCCATGAAAAGAACAGAGTCATGATCACCATAGATTTGTCAAGGCTTCAGATGCCAAACCATCTGGTCTACTCTGTCATTTAAGTAAAACACATTATCTTTATAACTCATAGAAGTCTTGTTAAAGTTTTTATTAATTTTACTAAATTTCTGACCAAAATGGCAGGATGTTTCTGGGCTCCTATGGACATGAGCTAAAAGAACAAAAACTAGAAATAAAATAGAAAGTCCAAAAATCAGAAAACAATCACACCTCAATTGGAATATAACAATGAGCTAGCATCCTTAGCTAAATGGTGCTCTGAGACAATCTACAAACTCTCAGGTGAAAACTGTAGGTAAATTTGATCAAAGCTCACATACAGAGAATGTCAATAAAGAAAAAGATCATGAACAAATTCCCTGAAAATGGCTCAAGGAAGGAGCCAGAAGGAGAAAGAAAGAATTCAAATAAAATTAGTAAAATTAGCAGTGTTTAAAAGCAAAGAGTGAAAAGACATCAAGAAACTTGCAGGGATGAATATGTTTGATATCTTGATTGTTAGTGATAATCTCAAAATTTACTAGATTGTACACTGTAAATATATTCAATTTATTGTTTGTAACTATACCACAGTAAAACTTTAAAAATCAATACATTTGTATCTTCTTCTATCACAGAGACTTTACTTGTGAAACATCTGGCATAAATTCTCTGTCTCCTCTGCAAAGGAAGTCAATACTTTAAAAATGCCATAATTCTAATGAGATAAAAATCTATGCCTTTTTAGAGTGAGAGCTCTCATGATGGCTGTAGATTGATATCCTGAAAAGTTACAGAGTTGCAGGAAAATATTCTTTCCTTAAGCAATCTTCAGAAAGTTATGCAAAAGAAAAATAGAAATGTGGTTCACGAAGTTACCTCAGAAAAAAATGTGTTTAAAGATAATATCACAGACAACATTTCAGATGACAATTATGGAGTTTTAATTGGTCTGCAAGCTTCCAAAATTCCCAGTAGGTAAAATGCAATAGCAACAGATGGCAGACAATTTGGAAATCACAGTAGAAAGCAGAGCATCTTAAAATGTAGATGTATACCTAGAAAAAATTTCAAGAGAGCCTTATATGTAAGCACTCCGATCCAAGGCACGTGTTTTAATATAGATTATTTATCACTGATAAAGTCACTTTAATGTGGACTTATACAAGATAAGCTTACATAATTATTCTTTCTGATTCTTCAGGAAAAAAAAGTGTCTTTGTACATTTGGTGCCTTTCATGATGATGAGTAATTCTTGATGTGGAAATTTTCGTTTTCTTGGTTTATCACTTAATCAGAAGCCCTGAAAGAATTTTTTAAAAAGCTAGCTCTATATCACTTGCAAATTGAGCAATGACCCACTGAGTAATTAAATTGCCTGACTTTTTTAAGATGACATCTGAGATAATTACAATGAAGCTCACTGATTCATTCATTCACATATTCCTACAATACTGTTAAGTATTCAACATATATCAAACACTAGAACAGACAGCGAGGATTCAAATAAGAGCCAGAAAGGTCCTGTGGCAAAGCAATCTGCTTTCTATTGTGAATTTAGAAACTAAATAGAAAATATTATGTGATAAGCACTATGACAGAATTCCTGCACATAGCATTGAGTAAACGCAGCCAAGTGCACCTATCCATGGACTGGGGGGAACTCAGAAAAGTTTTTCAAAGAAGTCATATTGGAATTAATGAGACAAAGAAGGTGTGGTAGGGGATAGAGAACATGCAAAGGCAGGAACTGAGTGAGCATTTTCTCTCTCTTTACAGTGAAATTTGACTGATTTTATACTAGTTTTTCTATATTGCTTACAGATAAGCCAGTGAGCAAGTTGAGCTAAACTTAAAAGCGGCTGATACATCCACTTAGACTACTTGTTCAAAACTTCATTGACAAAGCAATATAAGACATGTTGTGTCTGAATGATTAAATAGATACGCATTTAAAGCTTAGGGCAGAGGACATTCTGGAACTTCTTTATCTCATATTCACTTCAATCAATTCTCAATGTGATCCCATCATATTTCCTTCAACGAAGCATGTCTTGAACATGGGCTTTGGAGTCAGAAAGACCTGGGTTTGTCCCCAATATTGTGTTTGTACACAATAACTAGCTTGAATTTGGGTTTAATTTCAACCAGTCTCAGTGTTCTCATCAGCCCTGCAATGTGAGTTTTAGCAGTATCCACTTCACGTTGCTGTTGTAGGAACCAAATGAGGCGAAGTTTGTAAAATACACTAGAGGTTATTTAGTAAGAACTCAGCGAACAGCAGTAAAAATACATACTCTGCAAAATGCACAGCTGCATATCCCCAGCCCCAAAGCATGTGTTTTCACATAGTATTTTAAAATTCAGATAAAAAAGAAATCACTTGAGAATCTTTTCCCTGAGGTGGAAGGTCCAGCCTAAGGAGTTTGCTGTTTCACAGGGACATTTAGACTTCCACCTGAAACATCTGAAGCTCCACCACATTTGTGCCAACCTAGAAAAACTGCATTAACTTGACTCTCTGCCTGTGCTGAAGATCAGTAGTGCAGCTTGTAAGAATTAATTTATCATGTGTTTCTAATCTACATGAAATAAGTGACAAAATCAAGGCAATATCATAATCAAATGCACCCGTGTCAAAGTTCATCCTTCCACACCGGCCAATGCCCTCTCCTGGGGCATGAGTGCCTACCTAGTCCCTATATTTCATCAAGAGAAGTGATTTGTGAAAGAAAAGAAGTTTCCTTAACCAGAGTAATTGTTCTACAATGTAGAGTGAGGATGCAAATTTAATTTTCACTACAATCTGTGTATTTCAAGAAAAAGGAAATTCCTTTATTTTTTTATAGATTATCTGTACTTCCATACAAGTCCACCCAACCTTTAGCAGGGAAAAATTCACTAAATGCCTAATATAATTAACATTTATCATATTTTAAATAGTAACTAAGGGAATGTTAGATTTCCTAGGATTAACTCAGTTCCTCAGGTGGTCTTCTCTCCTTGCCTCTCCTTCTAAGATGGCATCTCAGAGCATGCCATATAGAGGAATGTGTGATTCATGAGATCACTAAAAAGTGAATTACTTGAGGTCTTTTTGTATGGTATTCTTTGACCTTTTATGTGATGCTCACATATGATCTCTGAGCTCAAAATTTGTATATCTCGGAGTTTACTGGCATTTTATATGACTATATAATAAGTATCACAAACTAAAATGTTCAAAACAGACACAAGTTTTATTCCTGTCTGAATCCTCCTCATTAATATAAATGATCCCATCATCACCCATGTTCTCTTGGCAGTCAGACTGATCTTGAAAATGTTATTCAAACCTTCAATCTCCTTCACAACCATTGGTTGTTCCCATTGCTTGTAGTATTCCTTAGAGCCTTTGTAATTCACTGTTCTGTGTGCCTAGGTTTCTGGCAAGCAAAAATGTTACTTCACCAGAGACATTTGTGACCACATTGTCAAGAGTAGCAAGAATTGAGTTCTCTGCTTTGTATCACATAGCTTTCTTTGGATTGCACTATTTTTTCTAATGTATAATTTTTATCATTAATTAAGTAATGTGTTTTTTTTTACTAGTTTATAGTCTCTTTTCCTTGGTTGTAAACTCCCTATAGGACTCTATTTGTGCTGTTATCATCATATCTCTGTCACTTAATTTACTGAGCAGAATAGATTAATGAAATCACTGTATGCAGCAGTTTGATCTACATTTAGTTACGCTTAAAAATTATTTGCCAAGTTATACAATTTCTTTCATAGTTGGCATATTATGGCTTCAGTCATTTTAAACTACTATTATTATTACCAATACTCGACTATTGTTATCACTATTACTACTGTTGCCTTTTAAACATTCCATAATGAAATAACTGATGTCTCCTAACATATTTAGAAACAAGAGCCTAGTGCTTCACTGGGAAGACTGGGTAATAATTACTGGAGTGTTGGCCATATCTGCCACTATCACTTTAGGACTCTGCCAGGAGCATTTTAGAAGCTAGCGATGATGATTGCCTTGAAGATTCAGTCATTTGAAAAGTTCAGATAACCTACATTCACTTAGAAGAAATGTATAGCTCCTATACATAAATTGTTAACTTCTCTGGAGTGTGCCCTTTTCTGTAACCATGCAGATCTAAATTTTATGCCCAAGGTTCTGATAAAACACATAGTCCAGCTATCCTTTGCATTTCTATGGTCCTGGGCCATGAAGCATGATATTGCATGAGACCAGTATCACCCAGAATTATCACTTGTCCTGAGGCCTGAAAAGACCTAATGAAATTTAATTTGTTTTGCTGGGAGCATTATTGGCTCAAGCATATTGCATTCATCTGGAAGCTTATCTCTGAAAACCTAGAAATAGCTGCTTTGACATTAACTTTTTCCTTCTGTTTTGTATCATTGTGAGTATTGTGGATATCTGCAGAAATTACTCAAATTTGTAGCCATGGTGGTTGAAACTGTACATTAGACTATACAAACATGTGAACTTTCCTTAAATTTATGCACAGAAAGAAAATTCAAGAGTCTTTCTCCCAGGAAGCTTTCTTAGAAAATCCTTTTAAGTTAACCAATAGAATACTTGTCTTCTCTTTTATTAAAAGTTCTCAGAATTAATTTCACAGACATTTTCCACATTTACACCGTTTGCTGGAACTTTTTTCAAGTCTGATAAATATGTTAAATTGCTCAAACTAGCTGATACTAGTGTTGAAACTTATATCCATCAGCCCTAGCTCCTGTGTTTGCTGTGTTCTGTGTGACTTTGGCCAAGTTTTTTGTTTGTTTGTTTTTGTTTTTTAACCTTGTTAAGTCTCTATTTTTCCACTGTAAAATAAGAATACTAATGATTTATATTGTATATGATTCTCCAGGGTTAAATGAGATAAAGCGGTAAAAGGCCTTAACTGGGGGCTTGGCACTGTTGTCAATATATGGTAATTACTATTAATAGCTACCTTGATGGCTATTTCTTCTATCTAGATAATTCTTTGTGTCTAACATATTTGGCTGCAAATTAATTATTTACTTCTGCAGAAAGTTTGTTGTGTTTTCAATGCTTAAGTGCCATAACTATCCATTTTACTCACTTCCCCCCATTTTTCTTAATTATTTTACATTTTACCTCTTAAATAGGTAAAATATAATTACAGTAAAAACTTGGATTGTAAGTAACTTGTTCTGTAAGTGTTCTGCAAGATAAGCAAACATTTATAATAAATTTTAACTTGATAAACGAGCAACGTCTCAGAATATGAATAGTATGTAACACCAAACGTCACATGATCACAACTGAGCCAATGGTTCTCGAAATTCACTTTGACATACAAGTGTTTTGGACTACAAGCATATTTCTGGAACAAATTATGCTCACAAGCCAAAGTTTTATTGTATACGGGCATTATATATTTTGAATGTCTTTATTATGCTTGGCTAAATTTTTAAGACAACTCTCATTATCACTGCATTGAGTACGGTTGTCTAACAGGGACCATTCTTCCCTTTTGCTCATGTTTCGGCCTTATAAAGCACCTCTGCTATTATGAGAATGCATGTTTCACACCTTTTTCCCACTTAAAGGCATATTACAGAGACTTCTCTCAACACTATATATGATCCCTTATTAACTCCTCACCAAAGGAGGGTTGGTGATATAATTGATTAGAGCCTGAGACAGTCTTTGTGCTTTCCAAATGATAGTATTACTGTGCCTTGAAAAGCAACCACATGGGAGCCTCTCTTCCCTTTCATATCATCTGCCAAGAGGATTTACACCTTCTTTTTGTTACAACATTTATCTTGTTTTTTTTTTTTTTTTTTTTTTTGGTTTTTTGTTTTTTGTTTTTTATCTCCCTTGTAGAGAGCAGACACGAAAGTGTTTCTCACCAAGGCAAAGATGCCGATACAGGCCCTCTCTGTTTTAGTGTCTCTCCCTGTGGATTGGTGGGTACCTCCAGCTCCATGAGAGTGACTGGGCAAGGAAATTTAGAGTCTGTCTGAAAGACCCAGGTGTTCTAAATCCCAGGGAATAGTGAGTACAAAGCTTCTGGGTCTAGCTTTTCAGGGAAACTCTGATTTCAGAAAATTCTAGCTTGTCAAGGAATTAAGAAATGTATTTGGCTATTGTTTCTTGTGTGTGGTATAACTTCAAAGGATACCCACAAAGACAGAAAAAGTGAACAAAAAAGTCATCTACAATCCTTAGTGTTATGCCCCTTCTTTCAGAACAATTCCAGGAATGGTTCATTCCTGTTCATAATGTAACATAAAGAATTATAAAAAGAGAAGTCAGTCCATTGGTATTCACAAATTTTCACTAAATATTTTGGTTCTCACTATTCATTTTTTTCCCTTCAATTCCACCTAGAAAAGGTTTTCAGAGTGTAAAATTTTGTTAAAAAAAAAAGACTCCTAACTGTGAGATAAACACTAGTTCTAAAAATAACCTTTATGCTCTTCAGAAAAAGGCAGCCACAATCTCAAGAACCCAGTCGTGTAACTTGACCATTATTTAATGTCACATGGACTTGCAGGACCTATTTATATAAATTGGCAGACGCTGAAATGGTTTCAAATATATCTCTAAAACCCCACATAATCCCATAATTGTGTGCTATAAATTCACAATCTCATGAGGAAAAAGAAAATCAATTTTAATTTCGAAATTAAACTTGGAAGAAACCAACAAATTTAGTAACAATAAAAAATGTTTGACTTGGTGTTCCCAGAGTTTTTAGTAACAAACTACTAAAAAAGCTTATTTTTAATACGAATTTTGGGGAGCAAACTACCACTCCAGTGAAATCTAATGATGAAGTGTTTAAAATAAAGGCATAGGCTCTGGAGTGAAACAGAACTGGGTTTGATTCCTTAGCTAGGTGAACTCAGATTTTTATAGACTTAAGTTTCCACCTGAGTAGAAAATGAGTGAAAACTCCTTCCCCATAGGGTCATCGTAAGTATCAATGATAAAGTTGTCAAGCACATAGGATAGCAGTAATCTACTAGATTACTAATCAATCTGGTTAGTGAGTACTAATCAATAAGTAAACTCAAAATAAAAGTGGGACAGTACAAGAATATTTTTATTTTCATTTTAACACATATTTTATAGCTGGCTGCAAGATATTTAAAAAATATTTTCATTTTTATAAAAGGAGATAGTAATAGTGTAACCAGATGTTTATTTGGACATATAGGGATATTAAATGAAATTAACAACCTAATTTATTTCCCAACTTCTGTGTTGTCATTCTCTCTCTGATTGAGAGTTCTGCTGAATTAATCTTTCTAAAATATAATTACCATCTTGTTACTCTCTTGTTCAAAAATCTTCACAGATTCCCCACTGACCACTGAATAAAGTCCAAACTTCTTATCGTGCTTTTTAATACACTTCACAAATGTAATCCTAATTTATCCTTCAGATATTACTCCTTACTATTTTCCTCTGTAAATCTTATGCTTAATTCCTCAAATTCAGAGATCTTCATTTATTCATCTTTGCAACCCTACCATCTATTATACTGCAATGTGTACATGCCCTTCCCAGTCAGTACCAATATGGTTGTTTCCAGGTTTGTGATTCTCACCTCCTCCAAAATTTACATTGTGATTTGTCATCATTTTGAATGCTGTTTTGGTCTTTTGAAATGTTAGTGATTCCCACAGAACTCTAGAGAACACCATTTCAACTGCATCATCAAATGGTTATTTATAAAATTAAGATGATCCCTTCTGGGAAATATATCACTTCCAGTATAATGTTGATACCTTCTTCATTTGGGACCTAACCCATGCCTTCACCATCTGAAGATATGACTATCAAAGACATTAAAATCTTTTGCTTAGTTCAGTGTTACAGAGAGTAGATGTTCAGATGTTATTAATTTTTTGTTTTTAACATTATTCTTAGATGTTATTTTTTGAATAAAGAAACGAGTTGAAGTTCTCAATGCAGGATACATGCTATCTACTTTTTCTCACTAGTCTATAGTATGCCACTATTGCAAAGAAAGAACATAGTCAATACAAATATTGTCCTAAAGGCCATAATGCTTTCCAGCCAGTACACTGTGATTCTTCATATGATTACACATTAATTTTTCATAGACTTGTTATAGCTTCTTACCAAGAATGGAATGTCTATAATTGTTCTCTTTTTTCTTTTTTTTTTTTTTTTTTTTTAATTTTTTTTTTGAACGTTTATTTATTTTTGGGACAGAGAGAGACAGAGCATGAACGGGGGAGGGGCAGAGAGAGAGGGAGACACAGAATCGGAAACAGGCTCCAGGCTCTGAGCCATCAGCCCAGAGCCCGACGCGGGGCTCGAACTCACGGACCGCGAGATCGTGACCTGGCTGAAGTCGGACGCTTAACCGACTGCGCCACCCAGGCGCCCCTCTCTTTTTTCTTTAAAATACTGAAAGCTACCATCTTCCTTCTGTTGCTCGAGCACTCATATTGTTACTGGCAACTAACAAATATTACTTAGAATCCCATATGCATAGAGCACCTTGTGAGGTACTATAACAAATAGTTAAAACAATAATTCTCAAGAAATGTATCTATACTTGATGCCTATACTCCTTTATGACCATTCCCTTCTTCACTCACCATAAATGGGCCTTGGGCTGCTTAAGCACTCTGCTAAAATCACTGTTGTCAAAGCCAATCACCTCTCTCTCACAAAATCTAACTCGTATCCCTCTTCTCATCTAGACAGCATTTGCCACAACATAGTCAAGAGTCTCTTGATCTCCCCTGTGCCCACCTTTCTCCAAACATTTCCCTAATTCTTCTTTGGCTCAATAAAAATCACTGCCCTATTATTCAAGAAAAATTAGAAATCAGTCTTATTTTTTTTCTTCGTTCACTTGCTGCATTCAAACTAATAGAACCGAGTTGTATTAGTCTTCCTACAGAATATATTCTGAGTCTATTTCCCCTCATCTCCACTGCAACCATATTAATGACAGATTCACATAAAGTGTACTCCATCTGTGACTGAACTACTACCATTACAATATCCTTCTAATTGGTCTCCCGCCATGTCTCAACCCTCTTATAATAGATTCTAAAAGTAATAAAAACTTCTCACTTCCCTCCTTAAAATCTTCTAGAAATTTTCTACTGGATATAAAACAGCACCCCAAAACCTTACCATGGTCTTTGTACAAGGCCTCCACGAGGTCCTGCCAACACTAGAGATCTCTTACCTCTTCCTCTACTAACAAGTTACTTATATAAACCAATCTTCTTCACAGTACAGGGCCTTTGACTTGCTTCTTCCTTCTCAGAGAATCTTTCCCTGACCACCCAATATTAAAGAGAATTCTTAGTCCTTTGTTGTTATATTATCCATTTCATTGGCTTCACAACATTTGCATTTACAACAGCAATGAAATGGGTCATAATTCTGGTCATTTACTGATATGCTTCTTTATGTTTTGCATAAATTGTCCAAATTACAAGTTATCTGGGGGCCAGGAATTGTCTTCTTCTTTATAGGTCTAGCACACAAGTTAGCAAACCATTGCTTCCGAGCCAACCCAGACACTGCCAATTTTGTAAACACAATCTTATTAGAACACAGCCACACTCATTGATTTAAGAATGGTCTATGGCTGCTTTCATACTATAAGGATAGAATCAAGTAGTTGCAACAGAGACTGTATGACCCCCAACCAAAAATATTTACTATGTAGCCATTTCCAGATAATGTTTGCCAAGGATTTTACTTCAATTACAGAAAGCCAAGGTGGTTGGATCCATTATAAAAAAACAAAAAAACAAAAAACAAACAAAAAAAACCTTACCAGATATCTAGCCAAGGACTTAACAAATTTTGGAGCCTGAATTAGGGTATTTGTAGTAGAGTCTGAGAGAAGTAAAGAAATCATTCAGAGAGAGCATATATAGATTTTGACACCTGCCGGAGTATAAGGAATGAAGGAAGAGAATGACATGACTCCAGGGTTTTAAGTCTGGGTACCTTAGAGAATGTTGATACCACTAATGAAAACTGGGATGTAAGGAGAAGGATGTGATCTGGAGTGAGGACAAAAATATGATAATGGACATGTTAAATACACAGTGCTAGCAGCACCTTGGAAGTTAGTTGAAGAAGCTGAGAAGAGGGATTGAGATGAGAGAACTGCATTTCAGACTCATACATACCTGAGCAATAACAATATTTGAAATACTTCATGGAGATGAAGATTCAGAGAGAGAATCTTTTTAAGCAAGAAGATACTGAAGGACAGAACTTTAAGAAATATATATATATGTAAGGGTGAAAGAAGAAACAAAGGAGAAAAAATAATCATCTAAGAAGGAAAATTACAATCGTTTCCAGAAGAAATGGTTTTTGAGTCTTAACTGCTAAAAAAAGAAAGTTATAAATGTAAAAGGAAAAGCACAAAATAGGAAAATTTTTTGCACATTTATAACAAAAAATTATTCATATACTTCATGGAGATGTATAAATAAAATTATATGCATACACACATACAGAATTCTTTTAATTAAAAACCACAATTCAAACACCTTATATTGGTAAGGATAAAGGCATCATGGCTACTCCAGCTGATAAAATGACAGTGACTTAAGAAATACAGAAATTAACTTCTTCCTCATGTTGCAATCCGAGCATGAGCATATCAGAGCTGACACAGCAGCTCCATGGGATGGTGGTAAGCACCAGGCTCCTTCTAGCTTGTGATTCTATTATTCTTAACATACATCTTCTATTTTGTAGGCTATAATGGCTGCTCCAGTTTCTGCCATAATGCCCTTATTCCAGCTGAAAAGGAAGGGGGAAAGAGAGTAGACAACACCTCACTCTTTTTATGGGCCCAGACATCACATGCATCAATACTGCTCATATCCCATTAGCCAGAAAGCAGTCACAGGACCACTCCAGCTGCCAAGAAGCCTGGAACTTGTTTTTATCTCAATAACTATGTGTCCAGATAAAATGTGTGGGCTCATTCCCAACTAAAGAAAGAGAAAAGATACCAGTAATAGCTGGTAGTTTCTGTCCAACACCGCCTCAAATGGGGGGAGGGGAGGAAAGACACAGAATATGAGAAAAAACACAAAGAATATAAATAGCCATTAATGATCAACAAAGAAATAAAAAATGTAACAAGATACCAGACAATTCTATGACATTAATAATAACCAAAAAAATGCTAATATTTACAGGTAAACAAGCCTAACCATCCATCCCTGCCTAAACCCAGACCAGACCACTTCACTGTCACACCTAGACTAGTACAATTGCCTCCTAATTTACATGCTCGCTTCAAATCTTGTCATTCTCAATCAATCCTCCAAAGTGCTCTTAAGTGATCTTTAAGAAAACCCAAATCTTGATCAGCTTACTTTTTCCATAGGGAAAAAAAAAATCTAGGATTCTGACCTGGTATTAGACCTTACAGATCTTCACCATTACTCTATATGCCAGGCATGAGGAAATGCTGACAGTTCCCCTAATGGACCTTAATAGTTCACACTTTTGCTGATTCTGCTTGCTCAGTCTGGAATGCTTTCTTCTGGCCTCCCTGGCAAATGCCTACTCATCTTTGGACTCAGCCCAAATGCATCTTCTTCTGTAAATTCTGATATCTTTTTACCACATATAGAATTGATTTCCTCAGCTCTGCCCAGACTGCATCCTATATATAATTGTACTACTTTATCATGAATTTTTGTCTACTTCTGTCACTAAAAAATTAAGCTTTTTATTTTTTATTTATTTATTTTTTTAATGTTTTTATTTATTTTTGAGACAGAGAGAGACAGAGCATGAGCAGGGGAGGGGCAGAGAGAGAGGGAGACACAGAATCTGAAACAGGCTCCAGGCTCCGAGCTGTCAGCACAGAGCCTGACGCGGGGCTCGAACTCACGGACCATAAGATCATGACCTGAGCCGAAGTCGGAAGCCCAACCGACCGAGCCACCCAGGCGCCCCCAAAATTAAGCTTTTTAAAACACAGGATTGCATCATCTCTTTCTTTGATCTCCTTTAAATACCTTAGCTCCTGTCACATAATAAACCTTCACTAAATGTTATTGGTGAAGGTACCGGCACCCATCTTTCTAATAACGATGTCTCTTAAATCTTGGACTTGAGTAGAAGGGACAAATCTTACCTGAAGGCTGACAGGGAATTTTATTAGACATAGATGTCCCCATACCTTGACACTTGAACACTGTCCTGGCCTAACCTTGCATAGAAAAAAGCAAAACCAAAAAACAAGACTTTTCTTTCTTTAAGTTTTAAGAGGCCTCCATTGCAATATCTTGCTGTCTGTTCTCAAATGTCAACCCCTCCCTATTCTGTGGAAGCACAATGAAAAGAGGAATTAAGTTGTTTATGTTGTTTATGTTCCCAGAATCTGGTCTCCACCTCTGATATTCAAAATAGACAATGGATAGATTCCTCCATGATCTAAGCTATTTATCAATTACAGGAAAAACCTAATTTTTTTTCCCATTTGTTGCCTTTCTCAATCCATAGTCTCTTTGGGGGAGGGAACATGGGAAATTTAAAATTAACTAAATAATATTCCCAAATCTAAGGAGATTGTTTTTTTTAATTTTGTTTTTAATGTTTATTTATTTTTGAGAGAGAGAGAAAGAGAGCGTGTGTGTGTGTGTTTGTGTGTGTGTGTGTGTGTGTGTGTGTGTCTGTGTTTGAGTGGGGGAGGGATAGAGAGAGAGGGAGACACAGAATTCAATGTAGGCTCCAGGCTCTACATTGACCTGTTACCACAAACTCACAAATGAGATCAGGACCTGAACCAAAGTTGGACACTAAACTGACTGAACCACCCAGTTGCCTCCAAGGAGATATTTTTTAATGGCAATGAAATTAAAACCAGGAGAGCCATCAGTCAGTTCGCTGACCAGTCATAACTTCTTACCCAAGGATGTAATGTCAGATGTTTAGTATTGAATCTGGGATAGGGAAGATTCAGAATCCCTAAGAATTTTTCTGCCACTCTTGAGTTCTTTCTGATTTCATTTGTATATTCAGCTGCCACATGACTAATATAGGTCTTTATACCATTAGGCCTCTGGAACACCACTACTTGCTAATGCTTCTCAATAAACTAAAGAATGATAAACGAATTTGTATGGCAGGGTAGAGGATAAGAAGGAGGGCATGTCAGGAGCAAATGACTGAGATCTCTACCAGTTTTTCCAACTCTAAGCAAATTCAGTTAGAGGAATTCTATTACACTTTATTATCTCGTAATTCATCTGTTCACTTTAAAAATTTTTTGTTTAATGTTTATTGATTCTTGAGAGAGAGAGAGACAGAGTGTGAGTGGTGAGGGGCAGAGAGAGAGAGAGAGGGAGACACAGAATCCGAAGCAGGCGCCAGGCTCTAAGCTGTCAGCACAGAGCCCAATTCAGGGCTCGAACTCATGAACCATGAGATAATGACCTGAGCTGAAGTCAGACGCTTAACCGACTGAGCCACCCAGGTGCCCCCATCTGTTCACTTTTTTAAAAGTAATGTACTGTTTCTTCATAAAGTCATTAACTTTCTTTAAATTAAAAAAGTTAGAGAGGGAGAAAGCCAAATCATAAAAGACTCTTAAAAACTGAGAACAATCTGAGGGTTGATGGGGGCGGGGCAGGGGTGGGGGAGTGGGTGGGTGGGTGATGGGTATTGAGGAGAGCACCTGTTGGGATGAGCACTGGGTGTTGTATGGAAACCAATTTGACAATAAACTTCATATTAAAAAAAAATAAATAAAAATAAATAAATAAATAAATAAATAAATAAATAAACATTTTAAAAAGTGTATCTTTCTGTTTTTTGGAATTACGGTTTTCTTTACAGTGACTTCTAAGCATCACATAGGATTATAAACTAATAAAAGATTATCTCTCAGAATAGAAGCATAATCTGAATCTTTACTTTTGTGTTTGTCAATATTTGCTCTGGCCCAAGGCATTTTTAAGTGACTAGTCAGAGACCATTCCTGTTCTCTTTTTCTTTTGTTTGCTTTTTCCTTTGAATATTTCCCAACTGAAGTTCAGAGAGAAGCATCTTTCCTCTCTAGATACAAAGCTACATAAGGGAACTCTGGAGCTCCTGGAGGGCAAAACCTTTATTTTATGGCAAAAACTGACTTAGAACTGAAAACAAAAGAGGAAAAGAGCTAGGAGTGGGAGGTGGGAGAACCGGAGGGAGAAAGAGGATGAGAGCACAAATCCTGAAACATACAAATTCCTTGTTCCCATCTTTCCCTACAGTGACTTCATTCTTGCTCTTTTTATAATTTTATTATGTGAACCAGTTATTTCCCTGTTTCACCAAATCCACTTTGAGTTTAGTTTCTATTCCTTGCTTGAGAGAGTTGAGAGAGTACTAATAAGCACTAATCAGTCTCTGACCATGATAATAAAATTCCAAATTTTGGTTTTCCTCTCAGAATTTATGGATGCAAGAGGATTAATTCAGAAATGAATGAAGAATGCCCTTGGTTTTATGAATTCAAAACATGTTAGCCACTTCTCTGCCTACTGCTTTGAGAATGACTATGGAGGAGTAAAACTAGGGAGAAAATGTATGACTACCTTCCTTCCATAATCTTAAAATTTGCTGAAAGTGTTAAAATTTCCCATGTAAAACATTTCCCATTTAAAATGTAAAATTTAGAAAATGTCTAACTCTTGCTATTCTGCTTTCTGGTAGGAGCTGGCACACAGCTGTATATGCAGAAGCTGTGAGGAGGACATTCATGTCTTTGCCTAATTAATGTGCAGCTTGGCTGGACTTTTGTCCAATCCCTGACAATGCCAACAGTGATAAGGGACCATTAAAGTCTAATGAGCTTGGAAAAATTAGAAATCTGAGTCTTCTGTAGAATGTTAAAGCTGATCTACTTGTGTGGGGGAAGAAAAAATCTTAAGACTTTCGTTCTATTCATTAACAATGTCCTTTTGAATTAGTAAAGAAATGTTCTTATCATTTAAAGCTCTATTATGTAAGTGTTTCTTACATTTTTTAAGCTGCAAACTGTGTTGACTAACTGCAGCAGGGAGAACAAATAAATTAAATCCTTCTTTCCATCAGAAAGCAAAACTGAATGTGTCTAAATCAAGTTTTTTGTCTTAATAAATAAAAGGTTCCTGGAGGAAGTGTTATCTGATCTTAGCAATCTGATGTAAAAGTAAAATGTACACAATTTTGTGCAATGTGAACACAGATTAGTTACTGATGTTCACTGCTAGTCCATTATTAATTCACAACATGTTTCATTAATACTTAAACTATTACTTTTAGTTGGAAAATTATAGAGGATGCCTAATAAATTTCTTAATTCTTCTTTATCCTTGACTTCAGCCATCATAAATTGAATTCATCCATTCTCCAATTAATGTGTGTTCATACACACGTGCATATTACAGGAGTACATTAGTAAATAAGACAGATACTATCTCTACCCCTACCCTATATAGGAAAGCCTTTATGTAAAGTCTTTTTGTAAAATACTTTTTAATATAATGGATTCATGCAATAAGTAATATTGTGTGTTACTATGATATACTCCACATTCTAAGCCTCCTTGAATAGATCAAAAGAATACCATTGCTAGCCTGAAGTCCATGTTATAATGAATATCGTTATAATGAAACTTCTGTTTGCTTCCAGAAGATGAATAACATTCAAATTGGAGAAAAAGGCTTTCCTGGAAATGACCAAACAAGACACTAAAACTCACCATCACTTCTGCATTCTGAGGTATTTTCCTCAGAAGTTCACATACAAATCATTAAGGTCTATATATCATTCCCATTTATGCAAAGGACAGTGACAATACAAATCAGTCATTTTGATCATCAGTAAAAATCAATAACGACACACTCACTGCCTGGATATTTGTGTAAAAATTTGTGATTTTTTTTTCTTTCTGAATCTACTGACAGAGTATGTTTCTACTGAGCTGTTTCTACTGACAGAGTATGTCTACTCACATTAGTGACAGGAAGATATAATTAACTGTATGTTGTCACTAGTGATTGGATGATCCATGAAGTAAGGCACACTAAGTGGGGCAGATGAAATCCAGGCTATCCTTCCCCACATCTGCTGAAACAGAATTAAGAAATAATCTCTGAAACATTTCCACTTCTCATTTCCAAAGTTTATGAGGATAAAAATGACGATAATCTATATTTTATAGGCTCTGTAAGGGGAAATATCCTACTCTACTCTCAGAATGTGTCTGAGATAAAGATAAATCTATGTAATTGTAATTAGGGTGAGATCTTAATAATTGGTAAATGTTACTATGCCTGATTGCTAAGTGTGAATTGTTAGAAAAAAAAAAAAAAGAAATCATTATATGGTTCCTAATCATTCACTCAACAAATATTTAGTAGGTGCCTTCCATATATCACAACTTTTCAAACAACTGAGAAAAGAGAGAAGATTAAAATATAATTATTTTCCTTGGAGTAATATCAGCCTAAAGGAAATTAGAAAATTGATGCTTAAAATAAAGCAGTATCAAAGCTATAGAAACAAGAAGGTCACAGGAGAAGGATTAACAGATGTGAGGAAAGGGGCCTCAGAAAAGCTCCAGGAGCATGTAATGCTTGATCTGAACCTTCTAGGATACTTGGAAGATACCTAAAAAACTAAGAGTAGGAGTTTACAGGAGTTAGGTAAAATGTAGCAGCTAATATATAATTCCAGAAAAAGGCCACCCAACAGCAAAGTCAAGTAGTTGTGAGGTCTTAACACTGATGGGAAGAAGCTAGTAGTATGGTTTATTTGGAGAGAAGGGAAAGGAAGGAATATTGTAGAAGGTGAGCCTAAAAGAGAAAGCCTAAGGTCAGATCATAAAAGACCTCAAATGCTCCCATGAGGACTTTGAATTTTATTCTCAAGTTTGTAATAAAAATTTCCAAACATGGCTAGTTTTGTATCTTATTTTTATTTTATTTTATTTTATTTTATTCTATTCTATTCTATTAAAAATTTACTTTAGAGACAGTGAGAGCATATGCACAAAGTGAGGAGAGGGTCACAGGGAGAGAGAGAGAATACCAAGCAAGCTCCGCACTCCGAATCTCACGCGGGAGTCAATCCCAATCCCACAACTGTGAGATCATGACCAGGGCCAAAATCAAGAGCCAGGCTCTCAATTGACTAAGCCACTCAGGCACCCCTCATATGAAAGATCACTCTGCTATTAAGTTGAGATGAGTAAGACTGAAGGCAGGAGACCATTTTGGAAGAGATGGAGCAGGAATGGAAGATGTCCCTTTCATATCAGTTAGAAAACTAGAAAGATGGCTGTGCTTCTTCCCAAAAATGGAAACAAAGAGGAGTTTCCTTCTTTGAAAGGTAAATGATAAAGGAAAGCCCAAGTTCAATTTGGATATTCCAGTTTCAAAGGCATGTACAACATATGAAGTGGGCAGTGAAATAGAGGACAGGAGCTTAGAAAAACTATGGGTGAGAAGTAGACCATGGGCAGTATAATCATATGGGTATTGGTTTCATCGGTCCTGGCAACCTCCTCTTCGATAGGCCCATGCTGCACTGGCTATTGTTATAGGTTTGTTCACCTTCACTGATGATAGCCTCAAGTATTCATTAAAAGAAATTTTAAAAAGAAAAGAAGATATTTCCAGCTCTCTTCCCAGAATGACTGAGTAAGAATCTTCAAGGAAAAGCTTGGAGGTCTGTTTGTCTCATTTTGTTTTAAAAATAATACCCTTAGAGGATTCTTACCGGCATGGAATTCTAGGATCTGCTAATCTAGCAGCAGTATTTGTTAAGCACCTACTATGTGTTAGCATTCTACTCTAAGCTTTGTGCACATATAGTCTCTAGGCCTTACAATAATATGATACAATAGATATTATTATTGCCATTTTAACATGAAGAAACTGATGTTCATGGTCTTGCTCAACATCTCAAAGCCAATGAGTAGAAATAGCAACTCCTACAAATTCCAGTATCTGCACACTTTACATTAAAATATACCTTGCCCTGCTTTGTTTTGAAGAATGCCCAGAATTACATGAAAGGTATTTTCTTTTGGTAATGAACCTACAGCATTGGAGAGAAAATGAAGAAAGTGCCAACAATATTATCTCTACGAGTCTAACACCAGACCATCTTTAGTGTTGCCAATCCCAAACATATCTTTCCTTTCTTGCACCAATATTGCTTGCTAAGCAGCAACTGTAGGTGCTTAGGTGCATAGCCTCACACCCTTTAAACATGTTCTCTATTATTTTTGTCTTTTCTTCCTCTTTTCTCTTCATTCTCTTGCCTGAAGATAGAAACCACTACCCACTGAATTCTGACCAACTTTGAGTCAAAAGATGACTGAACAAAATGAGGATAATGAGAAGGGAGGCTATCCAAGTGAGAATGGCAGGTGGGAGGAACAGCAGTGATATCAAATATAAATAGAGTATAAGAGTAAATACAAAATGCTTGATTAAGCTATATTTCAATGGTAAATACTTTTTTGCTACATTAGTCTTGTGTTCAGCAAGTACAAATACATTTTCCTCAACTACAGGTGTCCTACTCTGACAATTAATGATCCTAGGATCCTCATCCAAAATCATGTGCCCTGCAGGTCCTTGTGGTGCTAACAATTGGAAAGGTTAAGTCATTTTTTAGCCTGCTATTCTTCCCGAGGTTTACAATGCAGCAAGCTTTTCTGTATATGACCATCAATCAACCACTACTTAATAAAGGCCCAGAGGGTGCAGCATCATACAGAATCCCATGCCATGGTAGATTTAAGAAAGCAAAGATAATAACTGATAGGCTTCAAAATAGATAATACAGAACACATCCAAGCAGGGATACTGGAAGCACAAAGGAGGATCCAGAAGCCGGTGAAGATAAAGTTAACTAAGCATTATGATGTCCTTGTAGAGATAAAGGGTATCATAAAGGGACAGCAAAAGCCAAGAAGTTCCACAATACAAACTATGAAGCCAATGAGTGAAACATCTTACAGTGCAGGACAGTAAGAAAGTACTTAAATAAGAATGAAAACATGTCAAAAGATCATAAGAGTCAGCTTAAAAGTGTCCCACTAATTAAATCTGGGACAATTTAAGCATCAAAATAATTCCCTTAACAAATTAAAACCCATTAAATAAGAATCCATGAGTATATGCTGATATTAATCAATCAATTAAACAATATGAAAGAAATGCTCTTTCTTATCATAGAATGCCAGCCATTAAATGAAAAAGGAATGATAGAAAATCATTTGGCAACCATCAACACAATAATTGAGTCAGGCAAAAATCGTCAATGGATGCTAAAACTAGGGGGTGAAAATTTAATGGGGAACAGGATATTTACATAGCCTCAAAGTATCTCATACAAGATGTTTATTAACTACAAACTGAAAAACGGTAACTTGAAATGTTGTTTATTATATTATCATTAATAAAAAATTGTTTTATTCTAATTTTATGTCACTGTTCTATAGGAAAATACTTTAATTAGTATGTATTTGAACTAAAAGTTAAATTGAAGCCAATTTTTCTGATATCAATTTATTTTGCTGTCTTCTCTCTAACTCCTCTAACTATTGCAGGGAAAGAATTCTGGATAATTGGTTTTTCTAATCAGTAGCATTTTTATCGATCAAGATTTTATTGACTTTATGGTCCTAATTTCAGTGAATTTATAAAAATTATCCATCATTTTTTTAAATTTTATAGTTATGGTATACTCTCTCTCAGAACAGATCTCTTAGAGGTCTATAAGGACAATAGCACTTGGAAATCATGTTGTCAGAGCTATGGAGAAATGATCTGGGTGAGACAGATGAGAAAATTATTCTCAACCCCACATGCACCATACTGGATAGAGAACCTATATTTAGCCTGAGCTCAGCAGAGCGGGAGGGATTGGTGCTCAAGGAAATGAAAGAAACAGATGTAGCACTCTCATGAAAAGGCCATTCAATCATAGCACTTTAGAAGGATTATTTTCATTCTAGCCTTGGTGCATTTAAAAGAAAACACTTCTTTCAAGTACTGTACAGCATAGCTACAGGGGCTTCCAAGTCATAGTGTTATGTTTGGCCTGTCCCAAGTGAATTCCAAGGAACACAAATCCTATAAGATGCCAATACATATTCCAAAAAAGGTGGTATCTATGGTCAAATAAACTTGGAAAAAATTGGGTTAAACTAGGTTAACTGAATTCTTTTACCACACAAACATTTTGAGAAACTCTTAGTTATTCATCTGTGTAGAATGTCAAATTTCCAGAAGCTGTGTGATACCCTACACATTCAAAAGTATTTGTTTGTGAAACCTCCCTTCTTTCTTGCAGAGCTTCTTACAGACCTTGTATTCCAGTAAATAAGAAAGAAACACAAAATACCAAGGAAGTTTGCCCTTTACATCAAGGAGAGAAAAACAGGCCTTTCCTGAATGATTGAGAACAAATTCAACAAAGAAATGGTAATTGATGCATGGAGAACACCTTTGTAAAAGTTCTACAAGACTGTATTTAAAATAACTTGTTCCATCTAGCACCTAATCTTAGTTTCTCCTATAAAATGACACAGGGCTCCTTGGAAAACTCACTAATTCTAGAGTTGGGGCAGGAAAAGTACAAGTTGACCCTGGCCATCATGTAATGACAAAAAATTAAAAAGTGCTAAAAAATTAAAAACACAGCTATGGATACATGTCAAAAGGATATAAGGTGAGCTGAAAGAGTTCCCTGTGGCCAAAGCCATAACAATTTGAGCAAAAAAAAAAAAATGAATAAATTTGTACTGGATTATAACCCAAAGTATAAAATAAAAAGACATGAGTTAATATTGATATAAATAAACAAGTGAATAAATAAGTGAGGAGAAAAGACAAATAAATCTTTCTTACAGAATTCCAAATGGTACTTTCTACTCAGAAGGTGGAGCCAAACTCTCCCTCAATCCACTCCTGACCCCTCCTGTGTGGGCTACACTTAGTAACTTCCTTCAAAAGAACAAAGAAGGAAAAAGCAATTTACTACAGAGAAACTAGAAAAAAAAAAAAAAAAAACTACCTGGGTTAAAAAATCATGGTTCACATCATCAGTGGTAAGATAGGTTGGTAGTGTATTACCTGTACTGCTCAGGCTGCCATAACAAAATACCACAGATAGGGTGGCTTAAACAACAGAAATTCATTTTCTCACAGTTCTGAAGCCTAGAAGTCTAAGATCAAAGTGTCAGCATGTTTGGTTTCTTCTGAGGCTTCTTTCCCTTGGTTGGCAGAGGGCTGACTTCTCTCTATGTCCTCAATCTGTATTGTCTGTGTCCTGATGGCTTCTTATAAGGACACTAGTAATACATCACAGCCCACCCACATATAAGGAATTAGATTGTAATAGCAGTAATTTATTAAGGCATAAGGAAATATGGAAGGAAGGAGTAGAAGAAAGAAAGCAACACATTATGAATGGGATAAACCAAGACCAGTCCAGATGAAAACATAAGCTAGAAACTGAAGCACATTCCCCATGAATGTCTTATGTCATAGAAAGTCTTAGGATTTTATAGCACAAAGGCAAGAAGATAAAGCCATGGAAAGGACTGACATGGAAGCTGAAGACCAAAGCAAGTAAATTAAGAGTGCCTGCAAGTGAACAATAAAAAAAAAAAAAATACAATGACAGAGCCAATGAATCAGTTAGAACACATTAGGGGCAAAATACACTTATGTAGCATTTGAATTAATGACTTGAGATTACCACAGTAAATGTGGAAGAGAAAAAGAAAAGAAAAGTGATCAAATAAACAATGATACATTTGAAAGACAAAAACAATACAACATAAAGATAATTGTCATTTTAAGTAAAAAACTCAACAAACTGAACAGAAAAAGTACTTAGAGATATGATACACAATATTTCCATGAACAAAATCTTCAGATTTAGGAAGAGCTGGCAAAGAACAATCAATAGCAAAACATGCTAGTTAAATAACTGAACTTTAAAGACAAAGAAAGAATCCTCTAGGGTGTCCCAAAAGAATAAAATAAATAAAACAAACTTTCAACAGTGGGGAGAGGCAGGCTGGCCTAAGAGTGTTTCCTAAACATTCAATTCCAAAACACAGTGGAACAAAGTCTGAATGTTCTGAAAAAAGACACAACAGTATTATACAATGCTATACTCAGCCCAGGTGTCAAGTATGACACTGATGTAGTAAGATGGACAACACTCAGGAGAAAGGAATAGGAGGCGAAGCAAGTGTAAAAGAATTCACCTCTCCATCTTTCATGGAGAGCTATCCAGACCAAGGGTAGACATGGAATTTAAAATGCTTCATACTTACATATTGTTCCTTATTATTTTCTTCTATTTTAAATAATTGAAAATACTTTAGCAAAAAGAAACATTTGTCTCAAGTTTAATAATTCCTTCAGTTCTACTTGTTTCTTGTTCTGTTACATTCAAATAGAATTCAACATAATACTTTTTATTTTTAAAACATGTAGACTATCATTTAATTATTATAAAATTATATTTGGCTCCCTTTCTCTTTCCTTCTGTGTATACACAGACAGATATATCTGGGGAAATCCTTCCCAGAGGTAACACCGGTCATTTCAAGGTGATAAAATTCTGGATGAATTGTCTCTTTGTGTTTCTCTATATTGTTGAATCTGTTTAAGAAGAGCATGTATCACTTTATGTAGGAAAAAATGCTGTTATCTTTAAAAAATACAGTTACAAGGAAGAAAGAAATATTTATTCTTTTTTTCTACTTTTTTCAAGGCTTTGAAAGGGGGAAAAAGCAGTGAAATAAAGGGAAAGGGAGTTTACAAACTGGTTTGAGATGAGGAAGCCAGTTTCTCTGAGAAGAAGGATTTGTTATCTGATGAGTGCTGAGTCCTATCTGAGAAAGCCACACAATGAAGCACTCTCAGGGTAAATAAGCAACACTTAAGGACACCATATGGGCTTTTTATGCCAAAAACTAAAATCAACTTCTTGGGTGACGATGAATGAACTGAGAGTGGAGGTTCTATACTACTTAGAAAGATGAAGGAAAAAGATTAAAATCAAAACAAAATAAAAGGTAAGCAATAATTGATAGATAATGGGCAAGTTTAATGGCAAACTGTACTTAAAGTTATCAAGAACCAGTACTTGAAATTTATTGCAAAGAGATTTGTAATTTTTATTAAGAATTCCAGTAAACCCTAGACTTCTGGGTAATGTGAATCATTGAGAAGGAATCTGCTATTTTCAGGCCAAAATTTGATCTTTTAATGATGTAATAAGGTCAACAGATCATGAAGTCTCCATTAACTTACCTTATATTGAACTCTTTAATGACTTTGAAATGTATGAATTAGGCTCTGTCAAAGATTGGATGAAGATTATTACAGTTTTGATTGCCCCACTCTTTTATTAAGCATTTAAGGTATATCTGTACACTGTTTTCACGATTCTCACCTTTCTTCCCAACAATCCATTATCCCTCTACACTCCCTCCCCTAATAGAATGACTTGCATTCTCTTCACATACAGAAACATCAGTATCTATTCCTGAATAATCACAGGCAATACATTCAAATAATTGCCTAGTTGAGAAAATCCCCTTTTAATAATCTAAGGATGACTATTTCAGTTGTCTTCTAATAAAACTGAACTAAATCTCTGCTAACGGAAGGTTGCTTTCAGTACTAAGACTAATTCTTTCCAGATCAATTCCACGAGATATTTTGTGCAAAAATGATTTGATGGCCAAATAGATCTAGGGGGAAAAAATCATTCCATACACTTCCATTGATAGGCCCTAAGGCACTATAGTATATTAGAAGCTTTGAAAAATTCTCAGGGAAGACATAGTTATGATTTTGTTCAATCCAGTGTTTCTTGCACTTGTTTCACTGGGGAACTATTTCCCTGCTCCCACTTCCCACACCATTTTAGCAGCAGAACATGTTTTGAAGTTTCTTGCTCCAGGACTTTATTTTTCCATGTTGTTATTTTTTGTTGTGATAATTTTTATTTTTCAGTTTGTATTTTCTGTTCATGAATGGTTTAGATCTAATATTCTGCCTTTCAAAGGGAATCAATTGTCAACATGGCTGAGCTTTGTATGTTCTTTTGACTTGGTACTAACAAAGAGTTTTTGCTTAATAAGGCATATTCTTCATCACTTCTTACTGTATCTGAGCCAATGCTCTTATTTTATGTAAATTACCAAACACTTCTTTTAGATTGATATTTTAGAGACAGAGAAAACATTATCTGGGTCATAAGGATTGAATCACAATCTTCTCTAAGCTCCAACTCAATGTGAGATCTTGTTAATACTTAACATATCTACCATTTAAAAAAAGTCTCTAAGTCACCATTACCAATTTTTATTCAATAAATTCATTCAGACAACAAAAAAATTAATAAGCTTCTAAGGTGTACCAAATATTCCTTTACTACTCAAACATTTATGAAACATTTGCCATACTGCAGCCACTGTGCAAGGTGCTGGGGATAACACAGTAAAACAAACATATAAGGCCCATATCATTACCATCTAACATGGAAGATAAACAGTAATTATAAAAAAGTAAACTATTCTGAGGAAGTAGAGAGGGCTACAGGCCATATAATGAGTAGATCTACTATGGCGGCAAGAATCATAGGCTTCTTGGAAGAAATGATGTTTAAGTTGAGAGTGTCACTCATTTAACAAATATTTATTAAGTACTTACTCTGGTACCATGCTAGAATTTGAGATGCAATATTGAAGTAACCACTGTCTTCACGGAGCTTAAAACTTTGTGAGGAAGACATTACATGTAAGCAAATAAATTACAAGTTGGCAACTATAAGAAGTGATAGGTAGTGAATAAACAAATTACAAGGAAATGTAGATCTGCTAAAGGAGGTCAGAAGAGTATTCTCAAAAGAGCAAAATCCAAGCTGTGAACTGAGGAATAAATATCTAAACATTTTTATGTTTGGAGAAGGGAAGTTCCTGGCATAGGAGTAGCAAAGGCAAAGACCCTGAGGCAGGGAATACATGGGTCTGCTCCAGAAACTGAGAAAACATGAGCATTATTAGTCTAGTGAGTAAGTGATGGAAAGAGTGGAATTGGATGAAACTGGAGAGGTTATATCCCTACAAAGATCATGGTTAAAAAAAATGCATATTTTATTCTAATTGGGGAACTACTGGTAGGCCTTAACAGGAGTGACATAATATGACTTGGGTTTTAAGAAGGTAACTTCAGTTTTTGCATGGAGAATGGAGAGGAGGGAGCCAAGAGGAGAACAGGAAGGCCAATATGGAGGATGTTAAAGAAATCGAGGAAAGACCATAGAAAATGAGATGGAGAGAATTAGATGAATTTGAAATACCTTTGGCATTAGAACGAAATTTATAGGGTTCTGCTTTAGTAATTGGGTGGATGATGATTTCATTTGTTGAGTGAAGAAAGTCAGGGATATCAGGTTTTCTGGAAAAGAGAACTAAATAACTGTTTTTGACCATGTTAACTTTGCGTATGTCTAAAACATCCAAGTGCAGATGACATGTAAGATGCTATACTTTTAACTTTGGATCTTAGAATAGATACTTATGGATGAAGATCCTCATCTGGTACTTTAAGTCGTGAACATTGCTGAAATCACCTATGAGAAACCATAATAAGAGAGGAAAATGGGACCAAGCACTCAGTCCTGGAAAATTCCAGCAAATAGATTTTGGGGTAAAGACAGAACCAGAAAAAGAAGTCAAGAGAAATGGCCCATGAGGTAGGAGGAAAAAAAGAGTATATTTTTTTTTTCAGAAAAAAAGATAAAGATGTTTAATAAAATTACAAATTTTATTAAATATTTCTAGGAGATCATGATGAGGGCAGAAAAGTTTCCATTTGATTTGGTCACATGGAGGTCTTTGCTTATCATGACAGAGGTACATATCTGAAAAAAAAAGTATGAACAGTAGAGGTGAAAAGAAGAGCAAGAAAACATTACAATCAAGAGAAATACCATATATGAAAGTGTTACATGGGAGAAGAAGAGGACAAGGACCAGAAATCCTGTATGGTTGAAACATGGGCACAAAAGAGAGCAACAGGACAGATAGGAGGCTAGAGAGGAAGAAAGAAATTTTATTAGGTACTGAAGATATAAATGTCAGGAGAGTACAGGCTTTGTTAGTATAAATGGCACTAACAAAGAATTAAAAATTCACCACGTAGAACTGTGGTTGTAGAGGAATCAGGGAGGCTATTCCAGAGAAAAGTTATGCATTCCAGAGAAAAGTTATTCACCACGTAGAACTGTGGTTGTAGAGGAATCAGGGAGGCTATTCCAGAGAAAAGTTATATGCAAAAGGCCAAAGCTAAGGAGTAGTATGCTACCCTTGGAACAATGAAATACTTAGCCATGCTGAAGTAGAGGGTTTCACAGCATTTAGGGGGAAATAGTTAGGGATCAATCATGAGGGGCTGTGTATGGCATGCTGAAAGTTGGGCTCTGTCCTGCAGACAGTGGGAAGACTGAGGAATTCTAAGTTGATAAATATGATTTACGATGATTCATGCTTTGAAAAAGTAACTCTGGTAACAGTATGGAAAAGAATTGGTGAAGATGACTTGAAGAAATGGACCCAAATTAGGAGACTACTGTAATAGCACAGGGAAGAAATGTTGTGAGGAGGGAAAAGACAAGTTCTCAAGATTTTAAAGAGGTGGAAATGAAAGAATTTAATGACATTTGGAGGTAAGGGACTTTGGAGAGAGACACTTAAGATTGTTCCCAGGTCTCAGGCTTGGGTGATAAGAGATCTTGATGTCACTTTACCAAAATAGGAAATAAATCTATAAAGTAGCAAGTAAATAAAATAAAGCATTCCATGAGGTCAAAGAGCAGATATAATAGGAGATTAAGTGATGGCAGTATAAATGTTTGTAGTCTGAAAGTAGGATAATGGAATTTGGAGTTTTAAAGTGGGAGCTTCCATAAGGAATAAAATGGATCAAGATACATTACAGAACAATAAAAAGGCAGAAAAGTTAAATGCAGCCAAATATAAGATTAGAATAAAAGAATTATGAGATGTCAAATGGCTCTAAACATATGTTCAAGATGGTTGATAATTTGACTTGAAGCTTTCCAGAGGATAGACTGAATCAGTACAATGTTCATAGTGTCTATTCTAAAAAGCTGTTCCTCAAAAGTCTGGCTTTCCATCATTATAGGACATGAAAAATTTTTCCCCCATGAGTTCTTAAAAGAGGACAATGTCTTTGGCTTTTAAACTGGATTGTGCTTACCTCTGAGAGTTATGCTAAGGGCTTGGTGGTACTTAAATCCTAGGATAAACAGTTTGTCTCTGTGGAATTTTAACTTTATTTGAAAATTTAAATGAGAATAAGAATCATTATTTGTAAAATCCACACTGATATGTATATAATGGCAAAATAAAACTCAGTGAGCTTTTAAGACAAAATGAGTCTACAATTAATTTCTACACTTAACATTATATTCCAGAAACTGAGAGACATTAATGTATTCTCATCTACCTTTTGAACGTTATAGAGACTCAGTGCTTACCAATTTTTTCATTAATTTAAATACTAGATAGGTAAGAATATAATAGTAACTATAATAATGACTTTTATATAGATTTTGTTCTGTCAATGGAAGCTGGTGATCTAACGTTAATAAAAGTAATGCTCTAGGGGCCAAAACAATGCAGAATGCTACTCAGCTCTCTTTTGGTCTGACCTGATCCAAGAATAAATTATACTAAGGGTTGAAATGATACATTTCACATAGTCCTTCAAGACTATTATTTATTTTAACACAGTTTTTATAAATATTAGATGGCAGAGAGATCAAGATAGCATTATTTGCTAGGTATCTGGAGTGTAATTATCTTATACAGCTAGTTATACTTGATTTATATTCACTAATGATCAAAATTTTAGATAGAAATTTAGGTTAGCAGAATCTAACACATAAAGAACATGTGACTGAAAAGAAGGACATATTAGTTCTTCAAGGAGATGAACTGAGGCATAACAGAAAGCTCAATTTAGTGTAAATGATTCAGTAGGTAACCATGAACAGAGATGAGCTATCCCTGGAAAACAAGTCTGCAACCATTCCAATTTATAAATAAATGGATAATCAAGTTTCCAAAGGATATATATCAAGAGCATGGCTATGATAATTCTAAAATGGAAAAATAATTTAAATAAGTGCTACTAAATACCTGTTATAGACATGAAAAAAATACCAAAGTGTTTCTAATAGTTATTTATATTTGGATCAAGTGACTTCCTTCATGACCATCTAATGTAAACTGATTGCACAAGGTATTTGTAAATAATGAGCAAGCTGGCATGCCGAATACAGTAGTTACAAAACCTGACTTTGCCTTGGCATCACTTGAGAAGATTTTCTATATCACAAATCCTCAGGTCCTACTCCAACACATCCACTAACTGAGAATCTCTGTAGATGGGTTCAAGGAAACCGTATGCCTAAAATGCTTCCTAAGCAATTCTGACACATCAAAATTTGGAGAACACTACAAGCCTGTTCACTACAAACTGGATGAAGACTAGATGTTCATTACTAAAAATGATTACTCTCTTGCAATGGTTGATGATTAGCCATTCTATCTGACATTAATTAGATAGTACTTCTAACACCATTCCTAATTTGTGACAGTAAAACAGTGTTCCCAAAATACACAAAAGAGATTGTTTTTATATTCTTTCTAGCTGGAGAGCCAGTGGGTATCTATGCCAAACTACTCAAAAAGAATATCAAGTTATTAAGTAACTAGTTGAAAAGGAAGGATTCCAATACACATCTCTGTTTTACATGCAGGAAATTATTATCTGACTCATCAGGAGACTATTTCTGAGTGAAGGTTATATCAAAGCTGCCGGCCTATAACATATTCATTTTATTAGACGTATAGCTGATTCATGGATTTGGAGTCAAAGGTTATGAAAGATCCATAAAAGCTACATGCAATGCTATGTTGTTCCTGACAAATTTGTCCCAGAGATGATAGAAATAATAATAGAGCCCAAATCATCATCTGCCCCTTTCATAAAACACTGTTCTCAATAGCTTCAGCTTAACTGTAAGCCTAAAAACCTGAAATTCAGACAGTAAAAGTTACCCACTCTTTTTGTTTGTTTTATTATAAAGACACTCTACATTAAATTTTTTTTTCAACGTTTATTTATTTTTTTGGGGACAGAGAGAGACAGAGCATGAACGGGGGAGGGGCAGAGAGAGAGGGAGACACAGAATCGGAAACAGGCTCCAGGCTCTCAGCCATCAGCCCAGAGCCTGACGCGGGGCTCGAACTCACGGACCGCGAGATCATGACCTGGCTGAAGTCGGACGCTTAACCGACTGTGCCACCCAGGCGCCCCAAGACACTCTATATTAAAAGGAAGACAATAACAGAGCCCAGAGTGGTTAATAAACTGACATGGGATTTAAATATAAAACATAATATTTTTTTTTTCATTCATAAACCTGTGTAAGTAAAGGTACAGCTGACAGGAACTTAGGAGGCATAATGGAAGATGACGTGGAGAAAACAAAGGGACACTAAAAATCTCATCAAATAGGGCGTGAGTGGTCAACAGATGCTGTCTGCAACTTTATGGAACAAGAAACAGTTTTTTATTCAAGACTATTTTTTAAAGTAGTTTCAGCATTAAAGTAAATGGGAGGATACAGAGATATGCCCCTTACCCCTACACAAACATGACCTCCTCCATTATCAACATCCCCTACCAGAGCAGTACATTTGTTATAACTGATGAACCTACATTGACACATCATTATCGCTCAAAGCCCATAGTTTACATTAAGGTTCACTCTTGGTATTGTACATTCTATGAGTTTGGATAAATATACAATATAATGACATATATCCATCATTATAGTTTCCTACAAAGTATTCTCACTGTCCTGAAATTCTTCGGTCCTCTGTGTATCATCCCTCTGCCCCATATCCCCCAACCCCTGACAATCACTGATCTTTTCACTGATTCCATAGTTTTGCCTTTTCCAGAATTTTGGGATCACACAAATGTAGCTTTTTCAGATGGCTTCTTTCACTTAGCAATGTGCATTTAAGATTCCTCCATGTTGTTTCATAGCTTGAAAACTCATTTCTTTTTAGTACTGAACAACATTCTATTGTATGGATGTACTACAGTTTATTTATCCATTCACCTAATGAAGGACATCTTGGTTGCTTCCAGCTTTTGGCAATTTGAATAAAGCTGCTATAATCATTTGTTTGCAGGTTTTTTAGTGAACATAAGTTTTCAACTCCTTTGAGTAAATACCAAGGTATGTGATTACTGGTAATATGGACAGAGTATATTTAGTATTGTAAGAAATTGCCACTCTTTCAAAGAGGCTGAACCATTTTACATTCCCACCACCAATAAATGAGAGTTCTTGTTGCTCCATATTCTCACCTGCACTTATTGTTGACAGTGTTCCAGATTTAGCTATTCTGATAGGTGTGCAGTGGTATCTCATTGTTTGAATTTGCATTTCAGGAGTTTTGTGGAAGTTTTTTAGTTTTGGGTTTTATATTTAGGTCTGTGATCCATTCTGAGTTAATTGTTGTGAAGGGTTGTTAAGATCTATGTCTAGATTCATTTTTTTGCATGTAGATGTCAGTTGTTCCAGTACCATTTATTGAAAAGACTATCTTTCCCCCCATAGTATTGCCTTTCCTCCTTTTTGAGCTAATGCTGAAGTTTCTATAGGGAGGCAAAAGACCCAGAATAACCAACCCAATATTAAAGGAGAAGAACAAAGATGGAGGACTGTCACTCCTCAACTTCAAACTTATTACCCAATTTCAAGACTTATTATAAAGCTAAGTATTCAAGACAATGTGGTATTGGCAAAAAATAAATAAATAAATAAATAAACAAACAAAACAAAACAAAACAAAACAAAATAAAATAAAATAAGCAAGCAAATGGATCAATAGAACAGGACAGAGAACCCAGAAATATATTCCTGTAATACAGTCAACCGATGGTATTGAGTTTAACTGTGTCCTTACTAATATTCTGCCTGCTAATCTGTCCATTTATGATACAGGGATGTTGTAGTTTCGAAGTATGATAGTGAAGGCATCTGTTTCTCTTGCAGTTCTATCAGTTTCTGCCCTAAAAGTCTGACACTCTGTTGTTAGGTGCATACATGCCCAAGACTGCTATGTTTTCTTGGAGAACTGACCAGCTTTCACCATGATGCAATGCCTTTCTTTATCCCTTATAACTTTCCTTACTTTGAAATTTGCTGTCTGAAATTAATATAACTACTCCTGCTTTCTTTTGATTAATGTTAGCATAGTATACATTTTGCCATTCATTTACTTTTAATATATATGTGTCTTTATATTTAAATTGGGTTTATTGTAAGCAACATATAGTTGGGTCGTGGTTTTGGATCCACTTTAACAATCCATCTTTAAATTCGTACATTTAGTCTACTGGTATTCAAAGTGATTATTGATAGAATTAGAATAATATCTACCATATTTTTACTGTTTCTATTTGTTGCCCTTGTTCTTTGCTCTTGATTTTGTCTCCCACTGTTTTTCTGCCTTTTGTGGTCTTCATTAAACATTTTAAATGATTCCATTTTCTGTCTTAGCATATCAGTTATACTTCTGTTTTTTATTTCTTCTACAGTCCTCTGCTATACCAGCTGAACTATCGAAGGGTGCTATACTTCTTTTTAAAAAAACTTCTTTTGGTGCTTGCTCTGGAGTTGGCAATTTACAACTAATCCAAGGCCACTTTCAAATAACAGTATATTGCTTCACAAGTGTTTGAGTAGCTTATAATAACAAAATATTCCTAATTCCTCCTTTCTGTCCTTATATCAGTGTTGTCACTTGCAAGCATGCATAAGCATGTTTATATATACAGATGATATATACATAAGCATACATTACAAAATACAATGTTGGTATCATTATTTTGAATAAACTGCTAGATCAGTTAAAATAAATCAGTTGAAAATAAAAAATAAAAGTTTTATCTTATTTCCACTTATTCCTTCTTGGATGTTCTTCCTTACTTTATGTAGGTCTGAGTTTCTGGCCTATATTATTTTCCTTCTCTCTAAAGAACTTCTTTTAAGATACCTTGCAAAGCAGGTCTACTGGCAACAATTCTCTCAATTTTTGTTTGTCTGAGAAAGTCTTTATTTCTCCTTCAATTTTGAAGAAAAATGTTACTTAGTACAGAATTCTAAGTTGTTGGGTTTTTTTTCTTTCAACACTTTAAATATTTCACTCCACTCTTTTGCTTGCATTTATGAGGAGAGAGATGTCATTCTCCCTTTGTTCCTCTACAGGTAAGGTATATTCCTCCTCTGGCTTCTTTCAGGATTTTTTTTTCTTTACCTCTGATTTTCTGTTGTTTGAAAATGAAAGATGTAGGTATAGATTTTTTTTTTTTTTTTGGAATTTTATCCTGCTAGTGTCCTCTGGATCTGTGATTTGGTGTCTGACATTATTTTGAAAAAATTCTCAGTCATTATTGTTTCATATTCCTTTGTCTCTTTCTTCTCCTCTGGTCATCACATGTATATTACACTTTTGTAGTTAACCTCATGATCCTTGTATATTCTGTGTTTTTCTTTTGGTTTTTGTTCTCTTTGCTTTTTTAGTTTTCAAAGTTTCTATTCATATATCCTTTAGTTCAGAGATTCTTCTCTCAGTCCACTAATAAGCTTATCAAAAGCATTCCTTTCTGTTAACAGTGTTTTTTATCTCTAGCATTTCTTTTTGATTCTTTCTTAGGTTTTCCATCTTTCTCCCTACATCATCCATCTGTTCTTTCATGCTACATTATCCATTAGAACCCTTGGCATATTATTCATTGTTTTAAATTTCCAGTCTGATAATTCCAACATCTCTGCTATGTCTGATTCTTATCTTGACTTCTCTGTTCAAACTGTATTTTTTGTCTTTTAGTCTGCATCGTAATTCTTTCTTGATATTTAGACATGATGTACCATGTAAAGGGAATTATTGTAAGTAGGCCTTAGTAATGTGATGGTAAGATGTGAGGGGAGGCAAAATATTCTATAGTTCTTATGATTAAATCTTAGCCTTTAGTGTAGCTATGACTCTGGACTGTAGACTTCAGAAGTGTTACTCGGGTTTTTTTTTCCTCTCCTTGGATGGCTAGAGTTGGCTGGTATTGGGTATTTCCCTTCTGCCAGAGAAGTTAGCCTCTGATAATATTCCAGCAGATTAGACTCTGGTTTACTAGTTTCTCCTGAGGGCAGGCCTTCTTAAGAACAGAATGTTCTGGCATATATCAAAATGATTCATTTCCCCCTCTCCCTGTTGTAAGTATAGAGGATTTTTCTCTAATATTTTCTCTAACAATCTGGTTGAGTTCTAGGAGGTAAAACTCACAAAAGTATAGGAGATACCCCCTCCAATTTGACTGGGTCCCCTTGGAGTTTTTAACTTTCAGAGTTGTCCACATTAAGCCCCAAGAAATTTATCAGTTATAGTTCAGATTTTCCTACCTTGACACTGGTTCCCCTGGCAAAGTTTCCACTTGTGAGTCTTTGCTCTGGGAAGCCATGATTCCTTGTACTGGCCTGTCTCTCCAGTCTTGAGGGCAGTGTGTTGCCCTGTGTCCTTCCCTCTCTTATGGATCCAAGAAGAGTAGTTGATTTTTAGAATAGTCAGCTTTCTACTTGTCTTAAGGAAAGAGTAACTTCCAAGATCCTTACAGGTTGAACCAGAAACTGGAAGTACAGAAACTTAGTTTTAACATTACGAAAGAAGCCAATGCACAAATGAAAAATTAATACCTATAAAAATAGAGAGGATTTCATTGAAATAAATCTTCAATTTTCATAATGCTGAATCAATAAAAATCTTAAATTGATAAAAATAAAATTATGTCTATGATTTTGTTGCTTGGTAATAACTGGTATAAAAGTTAAAAGAAGGTTGTTTCTTTCTGGGAGGCAAGACAAGTCTCAGTATAACTTGGTGGACTGAAGTGTATGGTAGACAGTGATTCCTTATTATTACCTCTTCTGCACTACTTGACCTTCTTAACCATATGCAAGCATTACTTTAGAAAAAATTACAAGGGGAAACAGAAACAGGCCTGAACTCTATAAATGTTAGCATTGGTTTTGGTTTATACAATAAGCATAATTAAGCATAATAAATATCAATTCAAGGAATGGCTCAGTCAGTTAAGCATACAACTCTTGATTTTGGCTCAGGTCAAGATCTCAAGGTTCATGAGTTCAAGCCCCACATCAGGCTCTGGGGGATTCTCAGAGTGAGAGGGATTCTTTCTTTCTCTGCCCCTCCCCTATTCTCTCTCTCTCTCTCTCTCTGTCTGCCTTTCCCTCTCTCTCTCTCAAAATGAATAAACTTTAAAAAATATCAATTCAAACTCAGGTTTCAATGACCTCTCATATAAAATTCAGGAAACTGAGTCTTAAAATCTTCCACTTAAGCTTCAATTGCAATATTGAGTTTGTTATTTGTTTTTGAGAATATAATGTTCTTAATACTTAGTTTAATAAGCTCTAATATGGCCTCTTTGGAATTTCATTTTCTACATTGCTTTTCTAATCACTAGCATTTTCTTTTGATAGCTGAAATTCCATTTCAGAATAACAGAAGGACAAACAGGTGATTTTGTGATGATCCTCCCCAATAAGTGTAATCATCTAGACAAGAGCAAAAATGGATGGCTTAGATGGAAAGAGATGTCCCTATTAAGGAGGAAATTCCTTAATTTGATTGCTGAGTTTCCTACATAGTGATTTTTGGTATCTCCTGTTTTAGGCTGTTAAATATTCTTTCCTGAAGTCCTTGTGGTTTACACTCCTGTGCATGTCACCTGTGATTCTGCAGCACATTATTCTGGATGATGCCTCAGCATCTGTTGGAATTCCTTTTAATGAGGTTTTATGAAGAGACGTTATAAAGCCATAATAAGTGGGTTTTGTAAAATCTAAACTATTTAATTATACATCCCAATATATGGTGTTTCTGTGTGACCAGACCATTCCTACAAATTCCCTTAAAATTTGTAAGTAACTTAAAGCCTCAGGAAAAGGTGAATCAGCCACCATGTTTAATTGTACCCTACTAACCTCATTCTCCCAATTCTAAATGATTTTATATTTCAATGGCAGTAGAAAAAAAGAGACTATAGGAAAATCATATTACCAAAACTTAGGCGAAGGGTGGGGAAGAGAGAAGGAAACCTGGAAGAAGCTTAAATTCATATTAGTAAGTGAAAAAAAGCCAATCTGAAAAGGATACACACTGTATGACTAATTATATGACATTCTGGAAAAGGCAAACTATGGAAACAATAAAATGACCAGTGGTTGCCAGAGGTTGGGAGGAAGAGAGGGATGAATAGGAAGAGCACAGAAGATTTTTAGGGCAATAAAACTGTATGTGTAGACATGATACTACAATAATAGATACATGTCCTTAGAGTTATAGAATATACAATGCCAGGAGTGAATCCTAATGTTAGGTGATAATTATCTGTCAGTGTAGGTTCATCAATTAAAACAAATGTACCACTATGGTATAGGATATCAGTAGTGGAGGAAGTTGTACATGGGTGAGGACAGGAACTATACGGATACTTTCTGCTCAGTTTTGGTGTGAACCTAAAGCTACTATAAAGAATTAACTTTATTAATTAAAAAATAAAAGAGGGGCACCTGGGTGGCTTAGTTGATTGAGTGTCCGACTTCAGCTCAGGTCATGATCTCACAGTTTGCGAGTTGCATTGGGCTCACTGCAGTCAGCGTGGAGACTGCTTTGGATCCTCTGTTTCCCTCTCACTGCCCCTCCCCTGCTCGCTCTCTCTCTCTCAAAAATAAATAAACTTTCAAGAATAAATAAAAATAGGGGCTCTTGAGTGGCTCAGTCAGTTAAGCATTCGACTTTGGCTCAGGTCATGATCTTGTAGTTTGTGGGTTCGAGCCCAGAGTTGGGCTCTGTGCTGCCAGCTTAGAGCCTGGAGCTTGCTTCGGATTCTGTGTCTCCCTTTTTCTCTGCCCCTCCCCAGCTTATGCTCTCTTTCTCTCTCTCTCTCTCTCTCTCTCTCTCTCTCTCTCTCTCAAAAATAACATTAAAAATTTTTAAATAAATAAAAATAAATTAAAAAAATAAGAGTAATTAGTGATAAGTTACTATTAACATTTTAAGATAAATTTAAGAGAAAAGAGAAAAAAATACCATAGAAATACTGTTTTTCCTTATTCAAATTTCCAACCACCCTTTCACTACATGTTTGGCCAATGTAATTGCTTCCTGGCCTACAGGAAGCATTCTTAATACTCATTCTCCTTATTGAAATTTTATTATTTACCATTCTACACAGCTCAACACTGTGAGTATCAGTTATGGTAAAAGTACAAACAGGTAAATATATGTGCAAATGGCGTGTTTCTCAGCAATTAGAATAGGAGGAAATGGGATTCTGCTTTAGCCATTATGAGTGAGACCTCAGCTACATAAATGTTGGGTCTCAATTTCTTTCTTAAACAGAATCAGAGGGATGAACATGAATATTTTATTTCTAAGGTTCTTTCCAACCTATTATTTAAGTCTTCTATAATTTTTACATTTCTTCTATACAAAATTCCTTCATTGAATGAAAACAAAAATTGCCTTTGGGAGCACACCATCAGCCAATGTTTTACAAACAAACTGACATCCCATTTACTTGAGTGAGGATGGCCCTGCTTCCTTGTTCCAAATATTTTAAAGCCAATAAAAGTTGTGGCTCAGGTATGTTTAGATAGACTGAATTTTCTCCATGCATCCCTACTCTGAATTCTCTGACTACAAGACTCCATGCGGGCATAAGCGGTAGAGAAAGCATATTTAGGGTTGTCAAGCATAGCTGTGGTAATCAAAGATATACTTGAAATGGAGAGCGGAAAGTCAGGTATGAAAAAAGTTTAGGAAGAAGTGTGGATTCTATGGGTAAAGAGTCAGAAGGAGAGGAGATTTTCCCCTTCCACAAAGCAAGCCAGTGTCATTGTGTCCTGCTGCCCCAGGCAGAAAATCTGTGTAACCAAAAGATCCCATTACCTGTTAAGTAGAAAAGTATGTTACCCTTGGACAATTTTACTAATTTAACATGTTATAGCAAAGCCTATATAAGACATTTCTTAAATCCTTATTTTTTTTCATGACTAGTCAAATCTATAAACCTATGTTTTATATCTTACATAAAACATTTTATTCCTCAAACAGTTCCTTTCTTGGTTCTTTCAAAATTACAGTGAGGGGGCTTTTGCCTTTACTGAGGAATTAATTACATGCATGAAGGGACTATGCAATATCCCAGCAGGGCAGTTCATCACTAATAGTGCAGCTACCAGTCCTATAGCAGTGGAAAAGCGTAAGGGACTCACTGAAGCTTTCTGGCTTGGGATTTTTTCTTTTTAAATAGAGACTGAGAGTAAGGATTCTGAGCCCACTAGTGTCACTCATCCTTAAGCTTTCCACTTGCTGGTAGAATGATTTATGGGGGAATGAGTAGGCGTGGGAGTGAACTTGGGTTACCATACTTGTGCATTTCACACCTATATGGTAAAAATGTCTTTGTCATCTCCTTGGAAAGAAACAAAATTGACAGAGACAGATGGAAGCTTCGCCTTCTTTCTCTGAGGAGGCGAATTAATACAATTAAAATGAGCGATGTGCTTACATTGACTGGCTTGCTAAATAGACTAGCCTTGATGATAACCACAAGTATATTTAAAATACAGATAAATATTTATAGAGGTTCAATATTAAAGGGAAAAAAACAGCTGGGTTGATGAAAGTGGGAAGTGAAAAGATCCTCACTAGGTTTCTAAATACCAGTGAGATATTCATTTAAAAACACAGCTATAACTTAATTAACTAAAGGACAAACACTAACATTTAGTAAAACAGAAATACATAACAGAGAGCCCTAACAACAAGAAATAATTAAATCACTCAGCAGTAAATGAAATTAACAGCATTTAAAAAATATGTTTAATGTTAACATAGAAAATAAGGTTTGCTGATAAGGATAATAAGAATAAATCCCTCCTTATTAGTAAAAAGGCAAAACAAAATTTTAATAAATGAACGGTTATTAGGGAGAGATGAATTCTAGCTTCTTAAAGTAACATCTTAAAGAGGAGAGTACAAAAATTAAATATTTCAAATGTCAGAAATTTGAAATATGTAAAAGCCTTCTTTTGCATAAATGGGACATTAAAGATGAATGTCTTGTGTGTTTACCTAATCTCTTCAAATATACAAACTACAGTTTTAGGTGTAAATTATGGAAGCTTTAAAACATCATGGGATGCCTGGATGGCTCAGCTGGTTGAGCATCCAACTCTTGATTTTGGCTCAGGTCACGGTCCAGGGTCATAGGATCGAGCCCCACATCAGACTCCACACTGAGCATGGAGATCTTCTTTTACTTTGCTAAGCCAGATAGATGTACCTGGGTCCCTAATCCCATCAACACCAGATTTTTAAAAACTGTAATTTACAGTTAAATGTTATTTATTAATTATCTGAATCTAGAATAGATATTTAATATAAGTATACTTCAACATGTCTGGTGTTGCAGAGGGAAATATAATAGGTCTTTGAAAATTAAACAAAGCAGGGACACCTGGGTGGCTCCATCGGTTGAGCGTCCGACTTCGGCTTGGGTCATGATCTCACGATTCGTGAGTTCGGGCCCTGCGTTGGGCTCTGTGCTGATGGCTCAGAGCCCGGAGCCTGCTTTGGATTCTGGCTCCCTCTCTCTCTGCCCCTCCCCCAACTCATGCTCTGTCTCTGTCTCTTTAAGTAAACATTAAAAAAATTTTTTTTTAAATTAAAGCAAAAACAAAACAAAACTGAAATGTGATTTTATAAGAACACATTTCCAAATCAGTTTAACTTTCTTCTGTTAAGAAATATTAAATAACCTTCATGAATTCCTCAATAAGTGGATATTTATAGAGTTACATTATATCTGTAATGTTACATAAAGTAAAAGAAGTTACTTCACTGAAAGTGATAACCATAAATCAATTTATATAATACAAACATATTGCAATAAGCTCTTTCTCTATTATCTATTTAGTAAGCAATAAAACTGTCTAATGCATTTGAGTTTATATATTTGTTTTTCTACTTATGAATACTAAAGACATGCATACCAGTGATTAAATGAGCTTTGTGCAGAAAAGTAATTCATAGGTATATCAAATAGGTAAAACATTATTTAGAAAGGAGTATGATTATGAATAAAATTCTTTTCAATAAGCACTGGTAAAATTTTCTTACTCGTTTAAGTTTTCTTACTCTTAATTTATTATTATTTCATTTCAGGGGGTAAACATTTTCCCAATCCTTTTTCCCTCTTCTTTTCACAATCTCCCAAATGAAATGGTTATGAAACAGAACTCAATATTTCTATTTCTCCTATAGCAGTTTTCTTGGAAGAAGGGGACAGATCTTAAATTTATGATGATAGTGAAGGTTCTACCTGCCTAAAATATACTGGTAAAGCCATTATTGTGACACTACTCTCTTTGCACTTTCTGGGTCACTGAAAACAGGGCAGAAGGCTCTAAGCCATGTGCTCTAAGTGGAACTGTTTTGTTTACGTGCACCAATGCCCCATTTGTAGGGAACCACAATGTAACCAGAGAAAGGTACATAAAGGATAGATTTATTTTATAGCCTGGCTTTAAAACAATAAAGATAAGCCCTCTCAGTTTCAAACATTTAACTTGTTTCATCAAATGCTAAGAACTATATTGCTCAATGGTTTTTATCATGTTTAGTGACCATGAAGGACAGAATTCAGGTGATGGCTTCTCCTTGTCTGTTTAGTAGAAGTATTCAATACATGACATATAATTTAAATACACTATTCAATAATAATGAGGTTCTGGTAATGATTTCACACAGATAATATTCTTGAAAAAATGCTAAAATATGGTAAAAATATGCATCATTAGAATAATAGCTATTTAAAGAATACCATACGACTGAATTTTGTCTTATGCAAATAAGGAAAAAGAGCCACTCCAAAAGAGAAATAGATTTATCCAAGTGCATGCAAGTAGTTGTATAAAAAGTCATCTAATTCTGCAACTGGTGTTCTTTCTATCACACTTCATTGCAGACAATGAAATGTAATATTTACTTTTCTAGATCTCTAATCTCTATCCTGAAGTCACATTTTCATGTAAACTAAAACATGAAGAAACGCACTAGTAAATAGGGTCAGCTTAAGTAAAGGTGCAGTTTTCTACATGGTGTGTTTTTAGACCCACTGAATGAACTCACAGTCCAAAACTATTCTCCATGTCTATTGAGCTATATGAATATACTATCATTATGGTCACTTAAAAATTAAGTCATAAGTGATATTATGCATATCAAATTGCATAATATGCAAATTTGTTTATTCCCCCATTACAAAGCATAGATAGGATCCGTTCAATAGTGGCAAGAGTGTAACAGAAAAATTCTGATTATAAAATATGATGTTCATGGAGGTTAAAAACAGGGGCAGGGTTTAGGGAGTTGGGAGGAAGGGGTAATTCAGTCAACAAAATAAGGCAGAGTGTACCCAAGACTGGTTGGCATAAAAGAAGAATCAAAGAATGTTGAATAAAACTATCTACCAAATTACTTTGCCTAGAGCCATCAGTGCTATGTACATATTTTTAAGCTTCTTTCCCTGAAAGCATGTGTTTTTTAAATTGTTTCACTCCTCTGTGACCTATTATATGAAGGGTTAATTTTCAGTCAAACCTTTTTGATATGTATCCAACCTCAACTTGTTCATTTTGCAAAGATCTAAAATACAAAGTCATGGGATCTAAACATTTGCCTTTAGAGTTATAATTCCTTACTACATGTGTATGTGGTTAACTATCTTTAAAATACTCCCAATTTAGGGGAGCCTAGGTGGCTCAGTCAGTTGAGTGTCCGACTTCAGCTCAGGTCATGATCTCATGGTTCGTAAGTTTGAGCCCCACGTAGGGCTCTGTGCTGATGGCTCAGAGCCTGGAGCCTGCTTTGGATTCTGTGTCTCCCTCTCTCTCTGCTCCTCCCACACTTGTGCTCTCTCTGTCTCTAAAAAATAAATAAATGTAAAAAAATTTAAAAAAATACTCCCAATTTAATAAAAAAATAATAAAATAAAAGACTGCCAATTTAAGATTCCTTATCTGTAAGCCCATTTCTCTCTCCTATACCCTGATTTCCAATTAACATTTCACCAATGGGTGCCTGGGTGGCTCAGTCAGTTAGGCATCCAACTCTTCATTTCAGCTGAGGTTATAACCTTAACAGTTTGTGAATTCGAGCTCCTCATCAGGCTCTGTGCTGACAGTGCAGAGCCTGCTTGGGATTTTCTCTCTCTCTCTCTCTCTCTCTCTCTGTTACCTCCCCATATGTGCTCTCCCTCTCTCTCTCTCAAAATAAACAAATAAACTTTAAAAAATTAAAAACAAACAAACAAACAAAAACACTTTTCACCAAAAGGCCAGAGACTATAACAGAATACTGCCACATGGATAAGGTAAAGGCAGGTCCTCCTCTTCTGGTCTGAAGGTATTAAGACAATAACAGAGAAAGAAGAAAGAGAGAAAATAATATACATATGTTTTTATGAAGAAGGACAGGATTTAGCTTTCCTGCACTGCTCTTGAGTTGCTTGTGTCACGGACAAGACCCAGAAGTTCTCTGATCTTAAAAGGAGCAGCCGAAAGCAGCTGTTTTGTGAGCTAACAGGCTTGCCGTGGGATTTATTAGGCCACAGGAAGGATGGAGGACATGGCAGAGGTTCAGTAGGTGAAAGGCAATGGTGGGAGCCAAGTGAGGGAAGGCTGCCAAGCTCTGCCCATGCCAAGACAGGCCAGACCAGATGTGTATACTGATCCCCAAGTTCAGTCCAAGTGCTGGCAGGCTGATCAGAGCACAGGCAGATGAGAGACATCTGCATAGTCCAGAAAGACCAGGGGACTCCATGGAGAGCACCTGCTTCCCCTGCTGCAGCAAGGACGTGGTCTGTTCCCCACATTCCTGACAGATCAGTAAGTAGAAAGAGAGGCTTGTGGAAGATTGAGTGATTTTACAAATGAAACAATGTGAAAACTAAAGGGATCACTTAAATGACTAAGTTGAACTAAATCATAAACTGAAATGGACTACATGTATTTTGTTTTTGTTTTCTTGCTGTCCAGATCATTTACATGAGTGAGGTGTAGGTAATCTGCAATGCTGCCACCCATACACACCCAGTCAGGATGACTATGGATTCATTGAAACAGATTCTATCCCTGTTGTTTAATAAGGCAAAACAGTTATCACATTAATTTGTACCTTATGGCCCCTCAGTGCAACACTAGAATGATTGTGCCCCTAATAGAAAGCAACAAATGGAGGTAAAGTATATTTAATTAATTCTACCTATTTAAATTGCTTTGTTTACATAAACTCTAAAATAGGCATTTCAGAGCATATTCTAATTAGAAATGCTATAAATCAGATGTTCCCAAACCTTCTTAGTTCAAAGCATCCTAAGAGTCTCACTAACATTTTTTTAACAAGTTACCAAGATCAAAACAAAGAAACAAAACAAAACAATTGGATAAAAAAAAATCTAATGGTTCTTTTTCTTATGTAGTTAGGTACAACCTAAGAAATTTTATACTCTAATAAAACCATTGTTATTTGAAAAAGTAATGCAAAAAATTTGAAAGAAAAAATTTTTAATTTTATCTTTAAATAGTTACAATTATTTACTCCTCAGATGTTTATCTCTGCTGAGTACTGAACAATTTCACAAATCGTGCAAACTGGATATGGCCAGTCACCCTCTTTATGGGCTTTTATTTTAAATGAGAACTTTTTTTTACTTGAAACATACTTCAGAATACATGGTTCTAAAAGATATATATAAAACATTCCATCCAAGAAAAAGAGAATACACATTTTCTTCAAGTACATACAGACAAAACCCCTGGTTAAATCACATAAAAAGAGGCATAAGAAATTTTACAAATTAAAGAAGACATAAATCACATAAGAAGGTTAAATCACATAAAAAGAGACAACAAATTTTACAAATTTACAAAAATTAAGAAATCCTACCAAATATATTTTCCAACCGCAATGGTACAAAACTAAAGATCAACAATAAAACAAAGCTAGAAAATTTGCAATGTAAATATTAAGTGTTTAATATGCAAATATTAAACAACACACTACTACACAAGCAATGGGTCAAAAGAAATCAAACAGCAAATCAAAATATGTTTCAAACAAAAGAAAAAGAAAACGCAATATTTTGAAACATATGGGGTGCAGCAAAAGTGATGTTAGAATGAAATTCATGCTATAAATGCTTGTATTAAGAAAAAAAAGTTCAAAAACAAAAAAGCTGCTGGGAGAACTGGACAGCAACATGCAGAAGAGTGAAACTGGACCACTTTCTTACACCATTCACAAAAATAAACTCAAAATGGATAAAGGACCTGAATGTGAGACAGGAAACCATCAAAACACTAGAGGAGAAAGCAGGAAAAGACCTCTCTGACCTCAGCCGCAGCAATTTCTTACTTGACACATCTCCAAAGGCAAGGGAATTAAAAGCAAAAATGAACTATTGGGACCTCATGAAAATAAAAAACTTCTGCACAGCAAAGGAAACAATCAACAAAACTAAAAGACAACCAATGGAATGGGAAAAGATATTTGCAAATGACATATCAGACAAAGGGCTAGTATCCAAAATCTATAAAGAACTCACCAAACGCCACACCCAAAAAGCAAATAATCCAGTGAAGAAATGGGCAGAAGACATGAATAGACACTTCTCTAAAGAAGACATCCAGATGGCCAACAGGCACATGAAGGAGGAGCTCAATGTCGCTCCTCATCAGGGAAATACAAATCAAAACCACACTCAGATACCACCTCACTCCAGTCAGAGTGGCTAAAATGAACAAATCAGAAGACTATAGATGTTGGAGAGGATGTGGAGAAACGGGAACCCTCTTGCACTGTTGGTGGGAATGCAGACTGGTGCAGTCACTGTGGAAAACAGTGTGGAGGTTCCTCAAAAAATTAAAAATAGATCTACCCTGTGAACCAGCAATAGCACTGCTAGGAATTTACCCAAGGGATTCAGGAGTGCTGATTCATAGGGGCACTTGTACCCCAATGTTTATAGCAGCACTTTCAACAATAGCCAAATTATGGAAAAAGCCTAAATGTCCATCAACAGATGAATGGATAAAGAAATTGTCATTTATATACACAATGGAATACTACTTGGCAATGAGAAAGAATGAAATGTGGCCTTTTGTAGCAACGTGGATGGAACTGGAGAGTGTGATGCTAAATGAAATGTCATACAGAGAAAGATACCATATGTTTTCACTCTTATGTGGATTCTGAGAAACTTGACAGAAGACCATGGGGGAGGGGGTGGGAAGAAAAAAAAAGAGAGGGAGGGAGGCAAACCATAAGAGACTCTTAAAGATTGAGAATAAACTGAAGGTTGATGGGGGGTGGGAGGGAGGGGAAAGTGGGTGATGGGCATTGAGGAGGGCACCTGTTGGGATGAGCACTGGGTGTTGTATGGAAACCAATTTGACAATAAATTTCATATTAAAAAAAAGTAAAATATTCCAATAAACATCATTATATCACAAGAAACTAGAAAAAAAAGAAACTTAGCTCAAATTTAGTAGACGAAGGAAATAGCGAAGAAAAATCAGAAATAAATAAAAGACACTAGAATAAACAACATAACACTGAAAGTAATGACCAGGTTTTCAAAAACAAATAAACAAAGTTGGCAATGCTTTAACTGCATTAAATAAGAAAAAGTAAAAAGAAGACTCAAAAACCAAAATGAGAAATGAAAGAGAAAACAATCCAATGGATAACCACAGAAATATACAGTATGATAAGAGATTACTATAAACAATATATACTAACAAAGCAGATAACTTAGGAAAAAAACAGATAATTCCTAAAAATTCCTAAAAAATATATGAGTTTAATCACAATTTACTGCAAACTAATGTCAAACTGTGAAAGTATCTCAAGCTAGTATTCATACAATGTCTCATAGTTATTGGGTATCACTGTGTTTCCCTTAGAAAAGCAAATATGTCCTGAGGCATCTGGGTGGCTCAGTCAGTTAAGTATCTGACTTTGGCTCAGGTCATGATCTCATGGCTTGTGGGTTCAAGCCCCAGATTGGGCTCTGTGCTGACAGCTCAGAGCCTGGAGACTACTTTGGGATTCTGTGTGTGTGTGTGTCTCTCTCTCTGCTCCTCCCACGCTAATGCTTTGTGTTCCTCTCTCTCAAAAATAAACATTATTATTTTTTTTTAATTCTTTTTTTTTTTCAACGTTTATTTATTTTTGGGACAGAGAGAGACAGAGCATGAACGGGGGAGGGGCAGAGAGAGAGGGAGACACAGAATCAGAAACAGGCTCCAGGCTCTGAGCCATCAGCCCAGAGCCTGACGCGGGGCTCGAACTCACGGACCGCGAGATCGTGACCTGGCTGAAGTCGGATGCTCAACCAACTGCGCCACTCAGGCGCCCCATTTTTTTTTTTTAATTCTTAAAAGCAAATATGTCCCATGTTTCTCTGAGTTTGCTGTGGTGTCTCAGGGCACCTTGGTGCATTGTTTGGCAACCACTGGTATAGCAGTTATGTTCTTTTAGCTCACTGATGTAAACTGAACATGGATAGGGGGATTAATATTGTCTTAAAAAATTTTAGGGGCACCTGGGTGGCTCATTTGGTTAAGTGTCCAATTTCAACTCAGGTCTGATCTCACTGTTTGTGAGTTCAAGCCCTATATCAGGTTCTGTGCTGACAGCTCAGAGCCTGGAGCCTGCTTCGGATTCTGTGTCTCCCTCTCTCTGACCCTCCTCCACTCATACTCTGTCTCTCTCCCTCTCAAAAATAAATAAACATTAATTTTTTTTTAATTTTAGAGCACTTCACAATTGGTAAGAACATTTATTACAATCTAATAAGTGGTACCTACAACAATTACTACTTCTAAGTAAGACTTTACTGGAAACCAGCATATTTTAGTGATCAAATGCTGAGCTTTTGCTTCATCTCATTTATGGAAAGATATCCCTCACTGTTCTTTATCCAATGATCCTAGCACTTGGTTCACATACCTACTGTAGTTGTTATAAACAGTTGAAGTGTCTTTATGTCTGACTCTACTTATAAGCAGATCAAGGGCAAAGAACACTCTTTTAAAAAAAAATTTTTTTTTAACGTTTATTTATTTTTGAGACAGAGAGAGACAGAGCATGAATGGGGGAGGGTCAGGGAGAGGGAGACACAGAATCTGAAACAGGCTCCAGGCTCTGAGCCGCCAGCACAGAGCCCGATGCGGGGCTCGAACTCACGGACCGCGAGATCATGACCTGAGCCAAAGTCGGCCGCTTAACCGACTGAGCCACCCAGGCACCCCATAGAACACTCTTGTTCATCTGACATCCCACTGTGCTTGGCATATGCACTTTGCTTGGCATAAAAATATGTTTACTAAACATGCATTGAATGAATCAATGGTCAAATGCAGAATAGTAATCCTCAGTGGTAGTAAGTACTGAATCATAAAGAACATGACATATTTAATTATCAAAAACCACTCGATGTTGTAAAGAATCTTTGTGTGAAGAGTTTTTGATCTTAGAATATGAGGTCTGGGGGCGCCTGGGTGGCGCAGTCGGTTAAGCATCCGACTTCAGCCAGGTCACGATCTCGCGGTCCGTGAGTTCGAGCCCCGCGTCGGGCTCTGGGCTGATGGCTCAGAGCCTGGAGCCTGTTTCCGATTCTGTGTCTCCCTCTCTCTCTGCCCCTCCCCCGTTCATGCTCTGTCTCTCTCTGTCCCAAAAATAAATAAAACGTTGAAAAAAAATTTTTAAAAATATGACGTCTGACTTACTGAGACTAGTCATCTGAAAGAAGATCATACCCAGAGAAATGATTTAAGCTTCCAGATTGTAGCACTTAATTTTTTTCTAGAACACTAAAGAAATCAATATGCTTGTCAGGGTGATCTTTATGTGGTCATATCAAGTGTTAGGATCCCTACAAATCTGAGTATTAAGAATTTCATAAAATATAAACTCAGCTCTAGAGAATGTGATAACATGGCTCAATATACTTCTGAGGTAAAAGATATGCTTACTATACTATCTGCCTGCAAACACTTGTTCAACTCAGGTCAAGGAATTTAACTAAGGATTTTCATTCCAGGCATGCTTCAAATTTATAAGGTTTCCCCAGGAATTTTAAGTAGAATGTCTTTGATGCTCATCTAAACTGAGTTTGACATAGTCAATCTTTGATAAATATTTCTTGGTATTATTTAATAATAAATTTTTTGAGTACATGAGGAACATAAAGCTAAATATTGCTCAATTTATTTAGTTGTAAAAAATCTGTAAGTGAAGTATATCAAAGTGAAGTGTTTTTCTTTTTCCTTTTGGAAAACAAATCTGGCACAAAATTGCTAGGAAGTTTTTTAAAATTATTTTTGAATCCAATGGTGATACAACAAAACATTAAACTAAACCAATTTTAATTTTCAACTGAAATGTTTGAGTTCTCACTCGAAACTATTGTCAATAAAATAATGACTCAGTGAGGGAACATAGACGAGAGGATTATGGAAGTGGGAATTTGTATCCTTATTTTCTAAGGATACATTGTACACTTCCACACAGTATATAGTCAGAAAATACATGTTGAAAAATATGATATGGGGCGCCTGGGTGGCGCAGTCGGTTAAGCGTCCGACTTCAGCCAGGTCACGATCTCGCGGTCCGTGAGTTCGAGCCCCGCGTCGGGCTCTGGGCTGATGGCTCGGAGCCTGGAGCCTGTTTCCGATTCTGTGTCTCCCTCTCTCTCTGCCCCTCCCCCGTTCATGCTCTGTCTCTCTCTGTCCCAAAAATAAATAAACGTTGAAAAAAAAATAAAAAAAAAGAAAAATATGATAAAGATCAAAGAATAAAAATAATGGATATTGGAAAATAAATCTTCCCACTAGAATTAAAGGTCTATAATAGATTGGAATTTAATGGTATATCTTCTACCCTATATCCCTAATAACATTAATAAGACTCCTCATTACAGAATTCAGAGAAAGGTTATTTTAGTCACAAACCACAGTATATGAGCTGTTTTAGAAGTTCTTTTAACTTTCAACTAACGATGCCCAAGTAAGTATAAATAACATCATCATGTATTGTTTCTGGGTACACAGAAATTGCAAAGTTTATACTAGCAAATTGATGCGGTTCTCTCTTTAAGTTGCTAAGCATTTTTCACATATCCTGAAAAATGAATAAAGCAATAAAACCAAAACAACGCCTAATATAGACTTAAAGTATAACCATGAAAATAGTATTGTATGGGGTGTTTGTTTATTGTGAGTTAATATTATATTGTTATGAAAATAGTGATTTTCTAAACACTTTAAAATTCTACTGGTATTTTTTTAGTAAAATTCCATTTACTAGGTTTTTCTGCTTGCCACTTTGTTTTGTTTTTAAAGCATTCTGGTTTTAAAATATATTCTTTGATTTAAGAATTTTTAGATGAATATGTAGGTATTAATATAATTGTAAGATTCAATATTTGAATCAATAAATATATGGCTAAAAATTAGTAATTTGGATAGGATAAATGCCTTTATGTTTGCTGGAAAAATTCACTGTTATTTATAAATAATATAATATTGTAGCATATGGTAGCAGATAATGTTGTTAGAGAACCCAAATGTTAGCTTATTGCCTTGCATTGAAAAAGGCCTATAATTTCATAAAAATAAAATTCATAATATGATTGACTATCTAGAAAGTCTCTATTGATGCCAAGATATTTTGCAATTATTCATGAATCCTGAATCATTAGGTTATAAAGTGACTGGGCAATAAGAATACCCCAGATAAAAGAATCATTCCTTCCCTTATCCTTAGAGCTTCTTTCATTACATAGCTAACTCCCTGGAATGGGCTGGACGTAGAGCTGAGCTAGATTGATTCTGGAAAAGCTGTGAGAACCACAGAGCTCTGACTTCCCCTTAGTGCAGAAAGTCCTTAAAACCCCATAATCACACAATCTTTATAAGTCATCTTAGAAAGCCATAGACCTGATCCTCCAAACTGAGGGATGTACTTAGGCATTTCAGGATGTCTCCAGTTGTGGGGATCTGCCAACTACAATTATTCACTTCCAGGACAGAATGAAGAAAAATATTCCTTTGACATGAAGAATGAAGATGTAGTTTATCCCACAAACTATATGGTTGCTACACTCCTAACATAGTAAGAATAGTATGAGTGATTTTAATAGCTAGATCTCATGCCAAGTCTTTGCCGCAGATACTTCTAGAAGAGTGGCACATAATATGCATGATAATCGGGTTTACGGTTCTGCAGCCACAAAGAAGACCATGTCATGTTGGATAGCCAACCAGCTGGATTCCTTCCTCTTTGCCTCATTATAAGACATAATCCTAGTGAATTAAAAATGTTCCCTACATGCTCATGAAAATCACCAATGTGTGTAACAAATTTGCAAGTTTTTACCAAAGGAAAGAAAAATTAATGTTATGTTAGTTACTGTTCTTACTTTTGTTTTTGAAAAGACACTTATCTGAAGAAATGCTATAAACACTGAAGTTACTTCTTAGAAAAATCGACCCTCTCAGACAAAAATATTTTTTAAATACCTTAAAATACCTGAACAATGAGGATAATCTAAAATTAGAGACAGCTTTGTGGAGCAGATGACATAAGATAGTTCTTGGAAGATGGGTAGAAATTTGACAGGTGGAGATAAAGAATAAGGATATTCTGGGCTAAGAAACTGACATGGAAAATGCAATATGTTCAGAAAATGACGAGTATACTGCTATGCAAGGAATGTAGGGCATTTGGGGTGGAGGAAGGAATATATGTGTGTGTGTGTGTGTATATATATATATGAATATATGGAATATTATATACATACTCAATATATATAAATAAAAGAAGCACAAATAAATTAAACACCCAGCTTTTTCAAACTTTCTACACATTTTTCAGTAAACATTTTTGATACAGAATCATCTGTAACAAATTGAAACACACACTTACTATTGATAGTGTTTGCTCAGATATTTGAAGATGAAACATATAATTACCATGTAATACACAGTGTCAATCTGCACTGAAATAACCAGGTTAGCATCATCACCTTTTCCTCCACTAAGCAAATACCAATACAGCAAAATGACATACTTTTTTAATTGCCTATATTTTTTACAAACTTATTTAAATCTCAATAGCTGATTGCTTTTCTTGAAAAAAAAGAAAACATTTCTTAAACAGCTTTTAGAAAATAACTATTGAAAGCCTCAAGTTTCTATAAAAATATTAAATATAAGCAATATATTCTGAAAGACTTAATTTGAATATAATGGACTCTTGTCACTAAAATAAGTGGCCAAACATTATCTTTACATTTACTTAGACTCCATCATATCTCATTTGTTTCTACTTTTCCTATATTCCTATCTTCTGTCATTTTCTTTTTTTTCCTTGTTTTTTTTATTTTAATTTTTTTTTTTTTTATTTTAGAGAAAGAGATTGCACAGTGGGACAAAATAGCAGAGGAAGGGACAGAAAGAATCCCAAGCAGGCTTCACACTCAGTGCAGAGCCCAACACAAGGCTTGACCCACAACCCTGGGACCATGTCCTGAGCTGAAATTAGAGTTGGACACTTGATCGACTGAGCCACCCAAGCACCCCTTGTTTCCTGTCATTTTCTAATTACTGTTTTTCATATTCCTTCCCATTATTTTTCTTATTTCTTCTTTATGCTAGGTTAAAAAAACAATGTATGGAAGGAGAAAAAGCACTTTTGTAATATATAATTTTTAAATGTGATATGTGTACTTTGAAAAACTACATTGGAAAAATCAGAAAAATAAAGAAGAAAATAAAAGCCAATCATTCTCCCACCGCATAGCCATATAGAGACAACCACCGAGAACATCTGACGTATCCTCCTAGAATATTTTTTTTAATGTATGAATGCATGTAATGTTTTACAAAATCAGAATAACATCATATTTTATCTGCTTTTTTAAAGTTTCTTTATTTTGAGAGAGAGAGAGAGAGAGAGAGAGAGAGAGAGAGAGAGAGAGAGATAGCGTGAGCAGGGGAAAGGCAGAGAGAAAGGGAAAGAGGATCCCAAGCAGGTTCCGCATGTCAGCACAGAACCTGACAAGGGGCTTGAACCCATGAACCATGAGATCATGACCTGAGCCAAAATCAAGAGCTGGACGCTTAACCGACTTAACCACCTAGGCACCCCTATTCTGCTTTTTAAACTTGAAAAAATATCAAATGTTTTATCAATATATTTTATCAATATATTTCACTAAATATTTGTGAAATGAATTTAAATAGTTTAAGCCTTCTGCTTAATAGATATTTATAATTGTTTCTTCTTTTTAATAGGTAATTCCAATTATTCTGTAATAAATCTTTTATAAATATTTTATTAGTTAATTTAACATCCTTAAAAAATTGTCCTAAACTTCATCAAATGTTACATACATTTTAAAATGATAGTGATTATTTTATGTTACAAAGAAAATATATTTATCATAAAATAAAATATAAAAGGCAAAATAAAAAAATAATAGTCAAAGATAAAAACATAATTTTGCATATTTCCTTTAGGCCTTTTTTACATGCATATTTTATACATATGGTTTGCATACTGCTTTCTTGATTTTACATTATTTTAGGATAGTTTTCCTATAGCTATCTATTACCTAAAAACATGATCAAAGTGGGAAAAAAAACCATACAATTTACTATTACTTATAATTCCTTTAACTTGAGGTACCATTTTTACTGTGATACACATCTTCACAGGCTTTTCTTTCTTTCAATTTGCACAGATTTAGCAATAAAAATTAAAATGCTAGTATACTGTATTCAAAGACTTTTTTCTTCCATCTGTATGTGATCTCATGTGTGACTTTTAATAGCATCTATGTACCAAAATCTCCAAGAACTATAGTTTCAGAATTCAGAAATGCCTCTGTCCCTCATAAATTTTGAAAGAATATCTCTGAGACATATATAATATATAACTATATACATATAATTTTACATATATATGAAATAATATATGTGATTATGATATAGAATCAGAAGTTAGTTTTACTGCATTCTACTAGATTGGTTTCCCAAATTGCTATGCAATTGTATATGCCCAAACACGCAAAAGGACCCCACCTTCCTACATTTTCACCAACATTTGGTATTGAATTCCTTCCTAGCATATTCCAATTCAGCCTGCCTATTTGGCCTGTGCAGAAGTTAGATGACTCTTGGAGAATAAAAGTGAATTATCATAGGTACAATCAGGTGATGGTGACTCAAATTATAGCTATAGTTCCAGATGTGGTTTCATTGCTTAAACAAATTAATATATCCCCTGACACCCGGTATGCAACTATTGATCACGTCAAGGCTTTTTTACTCTTGTTCTAATGGTTTATAAAGATCATCTGAAGGATTTTTCTTTCAGTTGGCAAGGCCAGCAATATACCTTCAATGTGTTACCAAAGAGGTATATAAATAAGCTCATCAGACTTATGTCATGTAGTCCACAGGGAAGAAACTTGATCATCTTTTTCCTCCTTCACTTTCTCCACTATACTGGTCCAAAACATTGATGATATTCAGACCTGGTGAGGAGGAAGGAGCCACTAGTTTACATACATTGGCAAGAGACTTGCAGTCCAGAGGGTGAAAATAAAGCCCACAAAAATTTAGGGAGTTAAATTTCAGTGATCATGGAATTTAAGAATAACAAAGACAATATTAAAATTATAAAAGTATATAAAGAAAAAAAGTAGATCGCCTACAAACAAATAAAAGTCAGATTGTCATCAAATATCTCAATAACACCACTGGAGGCAAAAAGAGTAGTATATTTAAAATACTGATAAAGAAAACTTTATATTCTTAGGCATATAAAGTCTCAGATATTTTGCCACATATAAAGCCACATGAGAATACTCTTGGAAGAAGAAATAAAATAAAAATGACGCAAATCAACATAATGAGTGTACCAAGAAACAGGGTACGTACTAGATGCCTTATAATATTTGTTGAATACAGTATTGAAAGTTTAGATGAGTATAGTACATCAGTATTTTAATATAATCTATCTATCCTGGAGTCTTTATAGCACTGTTTTAATTATTGTAGTATTATAATGTGTTTTAATATAATGAATTGTAACACTATACCTTTTTGTTTTTCTTTAAAAATCTGATTGGGGCACCTGGATGGCTCAGTTGGTTAACTGTCCAACTTCAGCTGAGGTCATGCTCTCCTGGTTCATGAATTCGAGCCCCATGTCAGGCTCTATGCTGACAGCTCAGAGCCTGGAGCCTATTTCGATTCTGTGTCTCCCTCTCTCTCTTCCCCTCCCCTGCTCACACTCTGTCTCTCCCTCTCAAAATTAAAATAAAACATTAAAAAAAAATTTAATCTGATTAACTTCTGTTTCAAATAATGATGGGAAAGTGAATATTGGATTTACCCCTTACATACACACATTCTATGTAACTATGAACTTAAGAAAACATATGAAACAATAGTTTCTAGGCATTACACAATAGGCAGGATAGAACTTGAAAAAAGGGAAACCAACAAAGTGAGATAAACACCATACTCACTTAGGCTCTTTGCCTGGAAACACACTACCTACCATAGCTAAGACATATGGAATGAAAGTAGAGAAGCACTCTTGCTAAACTGAGGAGGCAGAAGTTGGGGTTAGGGCACTTAAAGGAGGTAGAGTTTCCAAGACAGAGTTAAATATATATATATATATAAGATGCACAGATGTGAGACCTGGAAGTCATGGAGATTACTCTTGAGTCTTTCACCAAAGTCTAAGCTGTACACCTACAGAGAAAGATTTGAGAAAACCTATTAGAAAGCTTCAAAACTAAGAGATGAAAAAAGAGGACACTTGAAGTTTTGCAGTTCTGGGATATACTGGAGTACTGGCTATGTCAGGGTAAAGAGATCTCATTTAACCCTTCAGGCATTCAACTGAGACCCCAGAAATGGAAAAAATAGAAGCAAACATCAAGTACTAGAAATAGGACCACACCCTGAGATTAAAAGATAAAACAGAATCAAAACAAAACAAAGTTTAAACAAAACATAAAGCTAAGAGTGAGAGATTCAAGAAGATCTAGTAAGTTAACTGCCAGCCAGGACAAAATTCAATATTCTTAAAAAGAAACCAATATTATCAAGAATCCCTACATTCTGTCATCCACAACATCCCCCTTATAATCTAAAATTATTGTACCTTCAAAGAAGCAGAAAAACAGAAAACATAATTAGATAAAAAGTAGTCAATAGAAAAAAATACTTGAGATAACCTAGATATTGAAATAATCAAATAAGAACTTTAAAATAGCTATTATAAATGTGATTAAAGACATAAGAAATGTATTGATAGAATAAATGAACAGATGAAGTCTTCCAGAAGAGAAACTGTAAATATACATAAATAGCCATATAAATTTCTACATGTGAACAATATATGAAATAAAATTCACTGGTTATCTTATCAAAAGTGTGAATATAGAAGAATAAAGGGTCAGTGAAATTTAAAAAAAATCAATAAAAAAATATCCAAACTAAAGAACAGAGAAAAAAGAAAAAAGATTGAGGGAAAAAAAAAAAACAGCCTAGTTTAACAATATATGGTATCAATCAGTCTAAGAAACATGATTCAAGTCACAAATAAAGAGGAGGGAGAGAGAATTTATGCTTCCAAATGTTGACCCAAATCAATAAGAGGAAGTACAAGCAGTACATTAAGCAATGTTAGTAGTATTCCTCAGGGTGTCCTCCATTTTTGTCTTGGGAGTACAGACTCATTTTCTTGTAGTGAAGTGGTTGAGTCAACCTACAACCATGGCCACCAGTCTTGACCTGTCTGCTACTTTCATGGACTTTTCCTAGTTTTCAAAGATGCTACATGTTTCCCCTTATTTTCGTATTTTGTTGGTCATTGCATTAGCAGTGTGAGAAAGAGATAGTGAAAATCCTGTAATCACACTGACACTGAATTCAGAAATCTTTGTATCTCTTACCTCAGACTTTTCTTCCTCATTTAAAAGGAAGTAGAAATAATAAAGCAATAAGTTCACCAGCCAGTGGACAATGCACTTGGCCACGTGCTTGTGGCTGACAAAAAGAGATTTAGTTCCAAATTAGGATCCAATGATTGATCATATATTATGAAAAGAATGCTATAGGACAAATAGCAATAGGGAATTCAGTGTGGAAACTGTCCTGCTAAAGTGTTCTGGGTGAGGGGATTTGCATGGACTCTAGAGATGGTCAATGGTGTGAGGATGCAGATGTTACTGTCTACTAGTAATTGCTTCTCACCACAGATGTGTATGGTACATATCTATTCTGAGACATAAGGAGCAGTGAGTACCTTTCAAAGTCTTCCCATCAAGATCTTTGATGGAAGTCTAAGCTTTGCAGCCTATACATTTTAGACATCTTTAGATATGCAATATTTTTCCTCTGAAGTACAGTAGACATTTATGATAGCTTTTAGTCATTTTTAAACAAATAGCCTTTTTCAAACCCTTAGGCTTTGTATTTGCTTTCATTACTGCTTCTACTAAAATATAATACATGCAGGAAAGTGCACAAACCACAAATATACAGCTCAATGAACCTACACACACACACACACACACACACACACACATATGTAACCAGCCTCCAGATCAAGGCATTTACTATTACCAGTATTCTAGAACCCCTTCATGCCTTCTTCTAGGTACTTTTTTCCACTTTGACTTCTAACATTCTAACATTAGGTTTATCTGCTTTTGAATTTTATGTAAATAGAAGCCTACAGTTTATACTCCATTGAGTCCAAAATTGTTGAGTCTAATAACTTCTTTTTCTCAGTACTTTATACTATTTATATATAATATTTATATGTATTATATATAATATTTTCTTATTCATTCTACTACTGATAAACATTTGATCCATTTCCCAGTTTTCAGATATAACAATGCTTCTATGAACACTCTTGTGCATGTACTAATAATCATAGGTAGTAAGCATTTCTGTTTAGTATATGATTATTACATCAGAGAATATGTATATGCTGAGCTTTAATAGATGCTGTCAAACAGTTTTATAAAGTGGTTTTACCATTTTCTATTTCTACCAGCTGTGTATGAAATTTGTATCTGCTCTAAATTCTCATCAATACCTGCTGCTGTCAGTCATTTTCATTTTAGCCCTTCTAGTGGATATGTAGTACTAATACACTGTGAGCTTAATTTCTATTTCCTTTATGGCTCACAAATATATTCATCTTTTCATGTGCTTTTTGGCTTCTTGGATATTCTCTTTTGTGAAGTACTTGTTCAAATGTTTGCCTGTTTATTCACATAAGTTATCTGTCCTTTATGAATTTATAGGAGCCCTTTATTCTATATAGGAGTCCCTTGTTAGATGTGTGTTTTAAAAATATCTTCTTCCTTTCTATCACTGCACTTTCTCTTTCTTAATGATGTCTTCTGATGAGCATACATTCATAATTTTAACATATTATGTACTTAAAGGAAAAATATTGAAAGATTTACCCTCAAACTGGAAACATGACAAAGATGCTTATTATCACCATTTCTATTCAACATTGAACTGGACCTTGTAGCAGTCCATAAAGGTAAGATGAAAAAGGAGGGAAGAGGAAGAAGAAAATGAACAGGAGAAAGGAGGGAGGGCAAGGATGGAGACAGGGGAGGGAAATAAAAGTTATAAGAATTATAAGAATTAAAAAGAAAAAAATAAAAGCTGTTATAATTCAAAGGCAAAAAGAATAATGTACTAGAAGGTCCAAAAGAGTCTGCAAGCTATGAGATAATGGGTGAATTTAACCAGGTCACTGAATGCAAGGTTAATATTTAAAAAGTCAACACTTTTTCTCTCTATATAAGCCATGAGCAATTATAAAATGAAATTTTAAAACAATACTATTTATAAGAGCTTAAATAACAGCAAATAGAAATAAATCTAACACAAAAGATGTGTAAGACCACTATATTGAAAACTACAAAAGGTTATGGACAGAATTTAAAGTACAAAATAAATGGAGGAAAATGCCATGTTCATGCATTTAAAGACACACTATAGAAAGGGCAATTATCACCAATTAAATGTAATCTACAGATTACATTTCAGACACTCCAACTGGAATCTGATAAGTTAATTCTTTAAATTTTTTATTAAAATGCAAAGGACCAAAAATAACCAAGGTAATGTTAAAGAAGAACAAAGCTGGAGGTTGCAAACCTTGAACTTTTCTAGTATAGCAGAATTATATCACTGCTGCATTTATTTTATCAGTGTGTTCCACTTGGCTGAGATAAACTGCTGCATGGCCTAAAGCCCTCCAGTTGCTTGAACTGAGTGGTCCTGCCCCTTGTTACTACAGATCTCTGAAGAACTGTTTATCAGAGAGTAGTTGACATCAGGATTATAATGGGGCACCCAACCCTTCAGGAAACTAGACACACCAGGAGCTTTGTTTTAGGCACAAATGCCTTATCTGCTTTTAGTGAGTTTTCCTTTTGCTTTTTTTTTTCTCTTATAATCTCTAAGCTTTTTGCCTTTCCTCTAGCCTTTTATCTTACATCTTTTAACTCTCCCTTAATACATTTAAATCCATTGGCTGCTAACCTTTTTTTCTTCCTTTTAAAGCCCAGCTACTTTGTAGCATAATTATTTTCAACCCAAAATTGGGGAATGAGAAGTTTGCTTCCCTGTGGGCTATTCTTTCAGTTACTAGTTCCCACCAAACTCATCTGTAAACAGAACCTTGTGGAGCTGAATGGTAAACAGTTTAATTGAGAAGTCTTATGCTCATTAAGGTGTAAAAATAGAGTGGTTTATTTCTTAATATCTGCAGCCTACTGCATACTACATAACCTCCTCCCTGCTGAGTAATGAGAATTCTAATTATTCCTGTACTTCTCTGGTCAATATTCAATCAATCAATTTAAAGTATTAGCAATACCATAGATGTTCCAATTCCTTTTCTTAACTGCTTTAGTTCACAGATAAGGAAGCTTGGGCTAAGAAATTTGGCCAAGATCTAGTAAATGACACTGTTTGAATGCCAGCAGTATGGCTTTAGAGCCAATAACCCTTATAAAAAGCCCATTGAGAGGAAAAAATTACTTATGTAAGATAGCTCTGAATATACTCAGTACATTCTTCATCAAGGGCTCTTAAACAACATACAGTGAGAGACTACATAAAATCCCTAAATCTGAAGGCAGATTTGGGGTATATACAGTAAATTTTTGATACTTGCAGCAGTTATATTTTATAATGTCACTGAGAACACAGATTTAGTGAATACTAAATCATTGCTCCTAAGGAAGATGAAGAATTTCTATCCTTGGGAAAACAGTGATAGATTTCTGCAAGCCTGTGGTCACAATTTTTTTGTCAACCAATTAATATATAACCTTGTTTTATGTGTTTCTGTTTATTTAATATATATATGTGTATATATATATATATATATATATATATTATTAATTCATTAACACTGAACTAATGACCAACATCACTATAACTTATGCCTATATTAAGTGTATATAATACACATTTTCTGCATATCATGTATCACTGCCTTCTTATGCTTAGAAAAGCAGTTCAGCACTATGCTTGGGACCATTTTAAACAGTGAAACCACAAAAAAAAAAAAAAGGAAAAAAAAAGTGAAAAACATGACCTTGAATATACTGTGACACTGATACTTGTTTGCAGTATGAAACCTGAAATAAGAAACCAAAGCTTGGTTTTACTAACTTCAGCTGTGAATGTGTACATCAGGCAACACAGATTTTTCATTGCTTTGCATGGGCACATACCTGAGAATGACCAGGAAAGGACTTGAAATGCTGACTTTGGGGTCACAAATTCTTCTACTGAGTAAGCAAAACCATAAATTTGGAATTTGTGAATAATGATGCCCTATATATTATTTTCTAGGAAGATGCTTAGCTATGACCAGATCCTCAAAAACAGTCTGTAACCTCTTAGAATAACCAAAGAAAGAATGAAGACACAGAATAATTTAAAGTTTATCTCTGACTCAAACCCCAACAAATTGAGACTGACACTGAACAATGTGGTATTTGCCCATTGTATGGTTGTTTCTACCGCATTTTGGTGGACATCAATGATTCATGCTGAAGCCTGAGGAACCACCTTAGTAAATACATGCTGAAACTCGAAAGAAAGAAAGAAAGGAAAGAAAGGAAAGAAAGAAAGAAAGAAAGAAAGAAAGAAAGAAAGAAAGAAAGAAAGAAAGAAAGAAACTCCAAATGATCCAGTGACCAAATCACCTAGTATATTAATGTTACTAATTGAGCCTAAATTTGATCAACAGAACATTTGTCTTCATTGCAACAAAAATGATGAGAGATGTTATTCTCAGTGTTGTATAGCATCATCTTTGAAAGTAAACATATAGGAAGTTCTCTGATGTCAGGATAGGGATAAGTATTTTTATCTGAAGCACCTGGCTTGTTTTCATCTCAGGAGCACTATAAATCTTATCGTGATTTTGTTTCCCTGTTCACTGCTAGAAAGCTTAGCCAAATTTATAGCTCAACATCAGCATAGTACATATGTACATTACCCTTTTAATTTTATCTTTCCAAACAGTATTTTACTCATGTTCTAATTTTTTAACCTTCTTTCCATATTTTTATATTTTCTTTCATTGCACCTTAAATCACTTCTTAAATAATAAGTTTACATAAATAATAAATGCTGAACATATAATTTTTTATTTATAATCTTTTCAAAAAATTCCAATGGAAAATGAGAAGCACCAGTAAAAATGTAGATGCAGATAATTTCTGCCCCCCCAAAAAGACAAGAGTTATTTTTCCCCAAAAGTCCTTTTTATACCCTATCGCAGCTCCTTTCAAACTGTGGTCTCTGGACGAGCAACATCAGTTTAAACCCGAAATGTTAAGAAATGCTAATGCTTATGCATCACTCCAGACCTTCTAAATTAGAAACTCTGAGCAAGGGGACAGCAACGTGGGTTTCAACAAACCATCCAGGTGATGAGGATGCACACTCCACACTGCTCGACAGGAAATTGTGTCATGTGAAACCCACTTATACTCTCTTTTGCCATAAAGATGGGCTTATAACCTTACACTTCTCAAATATAACTGTACTGGAATCCTACAGGAAGATTTCTATAATCACGAGGGATTAGGACCAATTTATGGGTATTCTTTATACCTCTCTACATGTCCTGATAAGCAAATGTGACAATGATTCTCTAAGTCTAAAGACAGGTTCAGTCATGAAATCAGTGATTACTCCTCACATCTTGGAGCATTTCAGGCTAAATCTTGTTCCAAGAAGTTCAAACTAGTATATTGCTACAGTATCATTTTGAGAAATCAGTAAACTGGGTTCCTGTCTTACTGTGTACACAAAAATAAATATCAGATTAAGTCCAAGATTTAAATGTTTAAAATGTCAGTCTATAAAAATACTAGAAGAAAATGCAGATTAAATTCTGCAAAATCTTGAGGTGAAAAAGACTTTAGAATAACCATGACCTAAGCCCAGAAGCAAGAGCAGGAGGATGGACAAGTTTTTCTAAATAAAAATCGGTATAGGATGACATCGTTAAATTCAAGTAGGTAGATTATTTCCTGTCCTCCCTTTGCACTACTGTGTCAATCTAAGCATCAATCTTCATTGACGCAAAGAGGAAAGACAACCTTAGGGTAGTCAAAGAGAATTGTGTCAATTTCTTGGCCTTTGTATGGACCAGTTTGAAGACAAAAAAATATGGAGAACAATACATCAATTTTTGTTTTCCCAAAACAAAATAAAAATTCTCTGAAGGGTAGGAGAAAGAAGGTTAGAAAAGACCTGTACCTCGCTTCCTATCTGGAAGTCTGAGCAGGAGAGTTCTTCACAAGAGTCCTAGTTGGCATCATCACAGTAGAGTAGGAGCAACTGGGATGCCTGTAGGGAGAAGCTGAGGCAATCCCACCAACTTTTTGTAGCCCCGGAGAGTAAAAGAGATTAAATTACCCTGAAAAGTATATAGCTGTAAATTCCTAGAGTGAGCTAGGGGACCTGAAGAGGTCTCACAGTTGTAACAAGAGGAAACACCAGCAGATGGCAGCATGGACTATACTGTACAACTGGGGACCACAGCCATTTTAGTGAAGCCAACCATCAATAGGTGTTAATAGCCATCACAAAAGATGCAAACATGAACAGAACCCAACTGAGGGACTAGTCACATTCTGCCAAAACCATGACCCTCTGGAAGATTCCCAGAATTTATATGCCTCTTTAGGGATAAACAGGTAAGGGAGTGAAGTCCTGAGTTGCCATAATTTAAACTTGAAGTAACTGGATTTATACAAGTGAATAAAATCCACCTGTTATCACGTGGAACAAGAGGGGTGCAGAGGGGTTGCTGGAAAGGCAAATATTCAAAAACAAAGGAAAATATTACTATATTTTTATTTTTTGCACTCATGAGTATAGCTTAAGAAAATTATACATTGGAAATTTCTGCATGGCAAAAAAAAATTGTATACGAAGTCAAAAGATAAGTGATCAAGTAAGAGCAAATAAGGAACTTATTTGCCAAACAAGGGGCTAATTTCCTTGATATACAAAGAACACTTAGTACCAAGAAAAAGTTCATTTTTATTAGACAAAGAGAACTATACAATAACAACTGCAATCCATTCACCTGAAATGTGCACCCCTTACTGGAATTTTATGATGGGATAAAAAGAGGGGGGAAATGTGGTAAAAAATTAAACCTTGAATAAAGAAAGGCTTACAATTAACTGACATATTCATTATTGAAAATGAGTTTATTGGATGATTTGAATCTATGATATATTAGTTAAAATCTAGATAGTCAATCATTCTTGCTTTTACCATATTGCAATGTCACAGGATCCACATTATCAGCTGCCCTTTCTTTCCACAGGCCCCTAGGAACTCTGAATATAGATCACTCACTGTTCTCAGGAATTTCCTCTCTAGTAAGGCTGACTACAAAGCCAGACCCATTCTAACTAGCCCTCCTTCACTTTTCTCCCCATGTATAAACAATCCTATGTTAATGTTAAAGGCTTACCTTCAAATTAACTGTGGGAAGCAGACAAAAACTAACATGAAGAGAACAGAACTATCAAAGCCACTGCTCCATATTCCAGGCTTCAGGGCACCATTTCTAAGTGAGTATTTTCAATGTAGGATAATTACCACATATGAAAAAAAATTTGTTTTAGTGTATGTGGTGGCTTTCTTATGTATAGTAAACTTGGAAATTATAGAGAGGTAGAAGAAAGAAAAAGTGTCACTTGTAGTTCTCCCATGTAACATCACTACAGTCAACATTTTGCTTCATTTTCTCTAGCCTACAGCACCTCATTTTTAAAATATGTATGTTTCCCATTTTTATAATTTACATTTTTACATAACAACAAAGGTCTTTCCAGAGAACTTTAAACTTTCCTCAAGTATCCTCTTTAATGATGCAGAATGGATAATTTACTTGAATATTCTTCACTCTTATGACAGGTTATTTCTACTTCTGACTTGCTGAAAGTATTGCAGAAATTGATACTTTTGTAACAGATTTGAGCATTTTTTTTTCTGGAACTGAAAGCTCTTCAGGAGAGTTGCCCAACGGAGGAATTGTTAGATTAGAAGCATGTACATTTTTAAAGCTCTTGATTTATTGTGCAAAACTTTCTTTCCTCAAGTGTTCAACCTATCTGTCACTGAAAATGCACAAGAGTATTGGCAGTTCGATGTCACTCTCAGTCGCACTGGGCGTCTCCTTTTGTTTTAATATTTTGGTAAGTTAAATGGTATCCAGTTATTGTTTTATTTTAATTGATATATCTTTCTTGAATTTGCTTGTCATTTGTATGAAATATTTGCAACCTCTCCTTTTCCCCCCAATGTGACCCTATGCTCAGCCAAACCCATTCGGTTAAATATTTATGTAACAAGTATTATGTGTCAGGCATTGTGATATATATTGGGAACACATTAATGAAACTAATTTGTAGCTCTCTAATTTGCAGCTCTCTCAGCATGTGACACCTTTACTTGTTCTGGGCCTTTGCACTTGTTATTGTTGTTACCTGGAATGTTCTTTCTTCTCTGGATAACTCCCACTTGCCTGTTGGATCTCAGCCTAGGTGTATTTAGAAATTCAGCGTACATGTGTTCCCTATGTCTGCCCATCCTTTTCATGTGTAGGCATTATCACTGTGAACTATAATTCATATTTACACTGTACCTTCCACTGGATTGGCAGCTCCTTGAGAACAGACAGTGTTTCATGCTTATATTTGCATACACACTATTTAAAATTGTTGGGTATATAGTAACCAACTAATGAACAAACAAATACATTTCAGTGTCGAGTAGATGGATTACTAGTCATGCAATTTGTTCATTTTAACTCAGTGTCTTCATGTGTATGAGTGTGTGTGTGTGTTTCTAGTTCATTTTCCCTTCTACTTAATTTTTGGGGGAAGTACTAACTTTATATATTTTGGTAGAATCTACCCAGTATATCTCTTTTTTCCTTACCATGTTTAATTATAAATTCAACAGATGTTTCTGTTTAAAACTTCAAATAGCACACAAGGATCCAAAGTACAAGGTAGACACTCTCTCACCCTCTCTCTATGTGATCAATATAAAGTTTTTTGTGTATTTTCCCAAAGACTTTCAATGTATATATACAAAAATGTTTATATGTTCCTTGTTTCTTTAAATAAGTGAGATAGTACTATGAATATTGTGTTCTGAAACTTGCTTTTTGTTCCTTAATCTTGGTCATATATATTTATGAATGGTATGTTTTGGTCATGGTAAGACATTTGTACTCATTATTTAGAACGTTAGATACTATTTAATAAACTTACCATAAATTATCCAGTTATCCATCAATATTTAACAGGTATGCATTTTTTCTCATTAATTTACACATAATACTTAAAAAAAAGAATTACCCTTTCCTTACCTATATTAATCTATTCTATTTTTATCTTATTTTAATTTTTTCATATAATCATAAATCTTTTTCATGGGATGAAGATAGTCCTATTTTGCCTAACATCCCAGCCACCATCAGCATGTTCAAAGACTTTGCCCCTATTATGTCTTCTCTCTTTTGCATCATTAATTCTTCCTTCTTTTATGGATCACTCCCACCACCACCACCACCAACAACAAAAATCATGCTATAATAATTCTTTTCTTTAAAAAAGAGAAAGATATAAATTTATCCACCACTCACTGGTTGCTCCTTTTTATTGGAAATCTACTCAATATAGTTGTTATTGTTCATTTTCTACCTCCAATTTTCTTTTGAACCCACTCTGATAAGATGCTCATTCATCCTACTCCACCAAACCTATCCTGGTCAAATCCACCCATCACCTCTATATTAACAAATCCAATTTTATGTATGCATTTATTTGAGAATGAATCTCTCTCTTTAAAAAACATTTCCTGCTATAAATATCGGGGTGCATGTATCCCTTCAAGTCAGTATTTTGTATCCTTTGGGTAAATACAGAGTAGTGCAATTGCTGGATCCTAGGGTAGTTCTATTTTTAACTTTCTGAGGAAACTCCATACTGTTTTCCAGAGTGGCTGCAACAGTTTTCATTCCTACCAGCAATGCAAAAGTGTTCCCCTTTCTCTGCATCCTTGCCAACACTTATTGTTTCTTGTGTTGTTAATTTTAGATGTTGAACATCTCTCTTCATGTGTGTTAGCCATCTGCATATCTTTTAGTTTTGTTGATTGCTTCCATGGCTGTGTAGAAGCTTTTTATCTTGATGAGTTCCCAATAGTTCATTTTTGCTTTTGTTTCCCTTGCCTCCAGAGATGTGTCTAGTAAGAAGTTGCTACTGTAGATGTCAAAGAGGTTTTACCTGTGTTCTGATTTTGATGGTTTCTTGTCTCATATTTAGGTCTTTCATTCATTTTTAATTCACTTTTGTGTACGGTGTAAGAAAGTGTATGGTCCAGTTTCATTCTTTTGCATGCTGCTGTCCAGTTTCCCTAACAGCATTTGTTGAAGAGTGTCTGTTTCCCACTGGATATTCTTTCCTGCTTTGCCAAAGATTAATTGACCATAAAATAGTGGGTTTATTTCCGGATTTTCTATTCTATTATACCAACTTTTTATTCTTTCAAAGTACCTTTAGAAACATTTTGTCAACATGGAAAATATTCATTGGAATTTTCATCAAAACTATAATTGATTTGGGAATGATTGATCCCTTAAAGCGATTTATTCTTCTTAGTATAAGCATCTTTTTATTAAAAAACCATATAGTTATAGAGCGTTATAGTTCTCTTCATATAAGCTTCACATATTTTTCTAACATTAAGGTTATTCTTTTGTAGTTTATCTCTTCATTGGAGTTGAAAATGAGATTTCCACATTACATATTTTTTACTTAATTGTATGTAGGTATGCATGTATTTAAAGTGGTGGAATATAGAAAGGCTATTGATTTTGCATTTAAAAAAATACTCAGTTGTGTTATCTTCATACACTGAGCTAAAGTCAACCAAAGAAAATACAGTTTAGTCATGAAATATATATTTCACAGATGAAGCCTATTTTAAAATCAACTTTCTGATGACAAAATAACAATGGTAACCTCTGCAGTTTAGCAAATGTAACAAAACAGAATTCAGTTTTGGAGCTTTATATATTTTTTTCTTAAGATGTTACATAATTAAACAGGATTGGACTGGTCTTTTATATCATAAAAAAAGTTCATATTCATAGTCTAAATGACTATTTTCTGGATTATCTGAAGAGTCTTTCTCACATTTCCCCCTTCTCTCCTTCTCTACCTAAAAATTGGTTATCGTCTCTCCTAATGATTCTGCAGCCTGATTTACTCTCCATGATTCCAGACTAAAGCCACTGTACCTGGGGGTAAGTATGCTAGAAGTGAGTGGAGGTTAGGAGCTGTGGAAAAACAGTAGGTGTTTTTTGATAGGTTCATCTTCTCTCTGATTCTTCTTCAGTGAAAGGATAATCTAGGCTTGACTGTTACTAAGGACGTCCCTTCCAATGATAAATGTTATTTATTTACATGGAAAAATATATCTTTACATTTGTTTTCCAACATTTAAATAAATCATAACTTTCACAACAAGGTAGAGATAAGGGGCCAGCACAGCCCTCAGCAGCAACGCCAACTTAACCCATTGGCATTCATTAAGACACATGAGTTTAAGCCACAGCAATAGTTGTAATCTTGTGACAATAACAACAATAACATCAACAACAACAACAAAAACAAAAACAAAAACACATCAGATGAAATACATTAACTAAACTAACCATGCATTAAACATCTCTTAATCTCAGTTCAGTTTTACTAAACAAACCAACAGTAACTAGCTTAGTCCCCTTTAAGAAAACAAAGCAACAAAATTTCAATGTGCTAGGTCAATCAGTTACTATGTGCTTTTTATTCATGACTACCACATCATCATTATGTTGTGTGTGTGTGTGTGTGTGTGTGTGTGTGAGAGAGAGAGAGAGAGAGAGAGAGAGAGAGAGAGAGAGAGACAGAGAGACAGAGACAGAGAGAGAGAGAGAGACAGATACACGTAGGAGAGGGTAATTTGAAGGAAAGACCTGGGAGACATCATCAATCATCAATTTATTTTTAAACATTATTAAGATAAATTTAATCTCAAGATATAATAGATTCATCAATCCAATGTTCCGTTGCTTGCATGCTGCCTCTACAGGGAGATTTTCCTTATAATTACCCCAAGGGTAAAGAAAGAAATCCCAGAGGAGCTGTGACTAAAGCAGAAGTTGAATTATTACTCTGCATTGTCTTCCTCACATAAAGAAGCTATCATAGCCTTAATTATGTCCTCCATTAATATACTGAAGCCATACCCTACCCACCCCCCCCCCCCATGTGGCTGTATTTGGAGATAGCTCCTTTAGGAAGGTAATCAAGGTTAAATGAAGTTAGAAAAGCAGGGCTCTAGTCCAACTGCATTGGTGCTCTTATGAGAAGGGCAAGAGACACCAGAAATGGATCTCATTCTCTCTCTCTCTCTCTCTCTCTCTCTCTCTCTCTCTCTCTCTGGATCTCATTCTCTTTCTCTCTCCCTCCCTCCATATGAGTACAAAGGAAAAGCCATGTGAGCACACAGCAAGAAGGCAACTGTCTACAAGCCAAGAAGAGGGCTCTCACCAGAAATGAAATTTACTGGCACCCTAATCATGGACAGAACTGTTAGAAAATAAATGTCTGCTGTTTAAGCTGCCCAGTATGTGGTGTTTTTATGGCAGCTTGAGCTAACTAATACAGAAGTTCATCATCTTTTAATTGTTTATTCTCCTACAGTCTCTGAACTTCACCTGCAGTGTCCTACCATCATCCATCAGTTAACTTCAGTGTCCTCCCAAGGTGAGGAACTGACAGATTTAGACACTGTTCATGTTTCTGTCTGTGATGTATTTGTAAATGTGTTTTATTGATTTATACAACATGTGGCTTATTATTTTCTGCTGGCCATTAAAACATACCTAGTTTTGGATCCATGTTTTCTGGTTTTGCCTCTGGTCGTGCTGCTTCCACTGTTGTCAGAGGTGTCAAATGCAAGTTGGACTGTAAATGTGTATTTATTTTTCTCACTGGGATTGTAACTGGAAGGCTATAACATCACAGATTAATCAAACTCCCCTTTTGCATCAATACGGTGTCAGGTTCTTCACTTTAAAACATGCATTTGGTCCGTCAGATTGCCAAGTTTTAGGGTGATGGTGACAATCTTGATGAAGGGACCTTGGAATATGAGCTTGCACTGTGGTTTGATGCTCAGGACACGGTCCATCTTTACCATATTTATCCACAGCAGTAGCATCACTGGCTGGGAGACTCCTGAGAGACCACATTTGATGCTGCTGCTGATGATAATAATAATGCCTGTGTTCCTGGGTCATTTATGAGGTGAGAGGAGGGGGCTGTGTATTCATCTTGCATCAATACATTTCATTTTACTTTCTTGTTAATTCTCATAGTTCTCCACTTCATCCTTTTCTGTGTTTCTCTGTATATAATTATACCATATGCAAATAAAGATAATTTTACATTTCCCTTATAATAATGATACATCTTATTTTGGTTCCATATCTTATGGCTTTGATTAGCACTTCCAGAACAATTAGATAACAATGAAAATAACAACATTTTTTTTTCCACCTGATTTTAACTGGATACTATTAAGACTGAAGTCGGCCATTGATTTGAGATGTTATAGAAACAACACATGTTAACGCAAATTCATATGTGATTTTGGAAAGATTTTAAAAAAATATGAATGCAAATTTTTTTCTAGAATTTCTCTAATTTTATTGAAATTACCAAATGGTTTTTTTTCTTTCCTGACCTGTTGGTAGGAAGTAGTATACTAATTGTTTTCCTAATATTGAACTAACTTTGTATAATGCACAAGATTTTGAGACAAGAAAGTAAACCAGACCACCCTCTGAGGAATGTTTAATCACTAAACACATAGTACACATTTCTCTCCTATAAAAGATTCATGTTCAACTATGATCCCAATCAGCAACTTTCTCTTCCCACTAAAGGGAACAAATTATAACCCTTTCCACTGCTGCAGTAAACAGCAAACAGATTGCTGATTATACAGAAAGGGAAAAAACAGACATAGGACAGAGCATACAGATTAGGAAGAAGCCATTCCATCCTTAACACTAAGTAAATAGCAGACATTTTGCAAAGTGCATTAAAGGGAGCAGACTGCTATAGAAATCAATTAATACAGACTTGTTAAGTGAGAGCAAACTATGAGCAATTATATTATCAAGTAAATAGAATAATCTGTAAATAGCAGTAAGGACCCCACAACAAAGAAACCACATGAATTGGCACCCTTTCCTTTTGTGTCCATAGCCTTCTGAGCTTGTCTCTCTAATTCAGCAGTATATCTAGTATTGGAAAGGAAAAAACAGAACAATAGGACTTATGAGAGGCTGTTAGGAGAAGTAACTCAATGGCATTAAACAAGAAGTGCCCTGACACTGTACAGTGGGAGAAAATTTGTCTCCAGCTGAGACTCCAGCAAGTAAATGACTATTCTTGCCCAGAGGAGATCTATTTAACTCTTCCTGTATTAAAAGCATAAAAGAAACTCTGGACAGAAAGAACTCTCATTGTGGTCAAAATGCAAAGGGCAGAAACATTGAGTGGAAGGTGACCTATCTGGCAGATATTGGAGGTTCTCACATGGGGCTGGCACCCTATAGAAAGTACTGAAAACACCAATCTGATAAGAAACATGTGATAAAGATTTGGGAGGAGATATCCTGTAGTGAAAAGATGGTGGGAATTAACAGCAGGGAGCTCGATCTTGCTCAAGATATTTGCCATGTGGCCATGAACAGTAACACAAATTCTGAGACAATTTTTCTTCATCTGTAAAATGGAGATATTAATACCCACATTGAAAAGATATCAGAACTAGATGAAATGTATATGTATAGCATAGAGCAACACTCAGTAAATATTTTAAAAGATGGCTTGTTACTTTATTAGTTTTGGAGCAAACCTTGAGAAATATAACAGAGACTTGGAAATATATTTAAGATACAAATAAAGACCCTAACACAAAGACAATTTCATGACAGAACACTGTGGGGCAAGAATGATGTGGAACACATAAATATATTAATAAAACTTAGGAAAGAAAATCTCCATATGCACAGGGATGGGAAGGGAGACTACTCCCTAAGCTCTATCAACTGTCAATCAAAATTAGCTCCTCAAGGAGGAGAATGGGAAATGTTTATCAAAACACAACACATATACTTTACAGGTATTTGGATTTATGTTCAAGTTAAGGCATAGTAATACAGGCACTGTTTCATTTTGAAGGATGGATCTGCCATTCTCAGTGAATCCTCTTTTGGTCTTTATAAGATTCCATATTAAATAACCACGTACAGAGATAACTTCACAGGGGACTCCAGAAATTCTGGAGTACAACTTGGGCAAACCAAGTTGGCAGTACCTTTTACAGAATCATGTTTTAACAAACTTCTTTTTTGCCTGGCTAGATTATTCATCTTAACACTCATCACACTGTATTTCACATGTTTGTTTCAGTATTTGTGACTCTTATTCGACTGTGAGCTCCCTGAAAGCAGGTATAGTTTTATTCACCTTTGTGTTTCTTAGAGCCACATACAGATATAGAGCTGCCTTAATGTCACTGTAAGACTGAAAACTTCTTAGAGGCCCCACTCCATGTCATCTGAAACATGTTAAATTTTAGCAGTCACATTATGGCTCATTTTTACTGTATTTTACCATAAAATTTTAAAGATATTTGTATTTTTTTTGAAATTTGGTGATAAGCCAAACACTTTATGATTAGCTCTAATTTATCCAGTCTCAGCTCATAATGCACATCCAGGAATTCTTGCAAAGTAAAATAATCTAAATTACAAATTGTTTTCAATGATCATAAAATTTTAATGGACATGATGGACATGAACCTTAACAATGAACAAAGCTGGAGCAATATTAACTTTTGTAGACATTTAAACATTTATTACTTTACAATTTTCAGGGTTTTTTTTCTTTTTATATTTTAGAATCAATGTTGTTGTTTTTTTTTTTTTTTGCTTCTTCAGTTCTTAAATGTTGTCAATGGCCTTTGAAGAGCAAGAAGGCCTAGGCACCAGGCCTATTGGCACACCAGGGGTTAATCAACCCCAAGTGCATACAGTAGATGGTCAAGTAGTGTTTGTGGATTTGATGGGTAATTTGAGAATATGTACATGCCACGGGTATGAGCCAAAGCAGTAGCACAGTTTGTGATGCAGCTTTATTTTACTAGTGGCACCACTAAGCCATTTTATACATAGCAGTGGCTGGCTACATCAGTCATAACGTTGGAAGTTGAGAAAGAGGCATTTCCAGAACTGAAGGGTTAAGTTGGCTGTCAGAACAGGCCAGAAGCTGAGGTCACCCCATAGTTATCAGCACACAATCTCAAGCAGACAAGTGGAAGTCAGACAACCTTAAGACTTCAGAGAGATGTTGGGCTTCACAGACATTGGCAATACCACGGTCAGGCCTTACTGCTGATATTCATGAAGGGAGGGAGACTGGCAGATGAGTTCACGAAAATAGATTGCTCTGATGCCATCTTTTCTAGGGAAGCCTGACTTCACAAACACTGTTCTCCAGACTATGTGTGGATGACTGCAATGAGCAGATGCTCCTGGGCTCAAGGGGCAGTCATTCCTCAGATGTATTATGGCAGAAAGAAAACAACTTTAAATATGGTAGTTGAGAAAGGCATTCAAAAGAGCAGTTGGATGGGACCCCAAGTTGAGATGGCTCATGTGTGCTTAGTCATCACCCCAGTGGCAATTACACCTGACACACCTGGACCTCTAGGTCTCAGTCGAGGTACCATCTGCCATGGTTTCATGGCTGCACTGTAATAGCTAAGCAGGATGGGAAGAGAGTTGAGAGTTTTAAAGTCTCAGTATGGATAGATATGATTCCTAAAAACCTCTGAGATTTCCACATCAGATTATTCTTTCAGGACTTCTCCAGGGTGAGAATCCTAAATGCTAGACCTTGGTAGACAGTTATTTACAATTGAAATTTCCATTTGCCTTAATGATTCCCAAGCATACTTGAACTATAATCGAATATCTAACTCTGAATTATGCTTATATTTTCATCAATTATTCAACCTTTTCCTTAAAATATGTTGGGTATAGAATCTGTTGGTATAACAATTAACAGCTGCACAAAATGCATCTCTTTTAGCCATTATTGCCTCCAGGAATTTGATGATCATATTCATGTTTGGATGCTCTCTCTTACAAAAGGTTTTTGTAAGATAGACAAATGACAAGTATCATGTTATAGCTACTTTATTTCAGGGAAAATGACTATGCGCTGCAGCAAAACTAACTAACCCAAAGGCACAAAAGTCTTAGAGAGGAAGGTTGGGAGCTAGCACATAATGAGGATCTATTATGTGCTGAGAAGTTTGTATGTATACATATCTTTTAGTAAGCATTGCTTCACAATTCTGTTTATCAGATCCATAACTCTGACCATTTTCAAACAAAGTCTGGTACCATGAAAAACGCAAAGAGGGCTCTACATGACTTTGGAGCATTTATTCACTTGCTTAATAACCTTCAGTGACTCCCTATCTCCCACTAGGTCAATTTTATAATTCTGCTTGCTTTTCAAGATCTTCACTGGTCTCCCTACTAGCCTACCTTATTTTTTCTTTCTTCCCACATATTCCCTCTGAGCAACATAGGTCAGTATTTTTACTAACCTACAAACACACTTTGTTCATTGCCTGTTCCAAGCATCTTTCTTTCCTCTTCTGCCACCTATGTAAATGTTACCGATTCTTCAAGGATCCCTTCACAGCTCATTATTTAGCAGAGTTCAGGGACCAGAAATGCTACAGAGACTTTGTTAAACACGATCTTAACTATAACATGGTAATTCGCAAAGAACAGACTTAAAACAATGATGTGATAATGTAGTTAGTGCACATTTATTTATGGTGAAGGGAGCTCTGAGGTTTTATCTCCTTGGAATAAAGCAAAGTGCATAGCTGATTCCAGCAACTTCAAACTCTAAGTCCCTTGGAATATAAGAGGTGGCATTTTTCATGGGACCTGAGTTCAGTAATATAGTTTTTAATCCTCCATTGAACTACTTGAACATAAGCTTGACAAATTTCATTTTTAAAGTTATCAGGCTCTAAAGTACATTCCACAGTATTTGAATTTGCAGGGCTACCACTTCCATAATAAAATATGAGACTTAGGATAAATAGAATGCCCACCTTCCTTTTCTTTTCATGAAGGGAGACTGCTCTATAATCCAGAATGGAACTCATGGAGACTAAGTATAACAGTTCATATTTTCTTTATAGGCAATACAAGAAGCCTAACTATCAAAGTCATACAACCTTTTAGTTTTGAATGACATTGTTCAGCAGAGGTTTTCACACTATGGTTTTATGAACATAGGCAGTTGTTAGAATTCTTTACGGAAAATCTTTTATATTTAAGAATGTTTAAACACAATTTTTAAAAGTATCACTTTAAAGAGATTTATGATAATGGAAACTAAATGATATGCCCATTCCAAGAGTAAAGAGAACAATACAGTGCATTAAACATGGTCAGGTCAGAATCTGCTGCTTTTGATATAAGGTTGTTGATCTGGTAAAATTTTCCTTCTAAATACTCTAAAGTTACTATTCAGTCAATAAAATTTAAGAAGTATGCACTAAGTATTATTATATGTGAGCCCTGTGCTATGTACTAAGTGACCAAAATCAGACAGTTTCTGTCTTCATGGGAGCTTTCTGTTTGTGGAACAGACAGACATGATTGAAATGATCACTCTAAGGACTGTATAATTACAAACTGAGCTAAGTTTTCTGAAAAAAATGAAGTGTCCTAGGAAACTTGGTTCTGAGATTCCAGGTTCTCCTCCAGATATGTAATAGCCAAATAGACATATTTCTGCCCTATAAGAACTAGACTACAGTTAGGGGGATAGGCATTATGTAAGTAAGTAAGTAAGTAAGTAAGTAAATAAATAAATAAATAAACAAACAAACAAATAAATTCAAATAATACTTGGTCTTATGGAGAAAACAAGGCGTACAGTGATGAAGAACAATAAGGAATGGGGCTGATTAGATAAAGAAATAAGAGGTACTTTTCTTAGGAGAGATACGTATGCTGAAGACTAAGGAATGAGAAGGATCCTGCCATTTCAAGGAGTATTGGGGGAAGACAAAAGCATGTATAAAAGTCCTAAAACATAAAAATAGATTTGTTTGTGAAAAGATCAGAGAGTATGCCACAGTGGTTGGAATAGAGGAGGGAAGAGAAGAGAGATATAAAATAAGGTGATAAAAAAACAGGTAGCAGTCCAATCATTAGAACCATATTAGAAATATCAAGGGGGGTTTGGATTAGATTCTAAATGCAATGAGAGAGCATGAAAGAGGACAAAATGATTTAAAGTCCAAATTGTTCCCCTTGGTAACTAAATAGACTATGACAGAAGGAATTGCGGTCAGACACTATTGCTGTCCTCCAAGGAAGAAGGGGTGTATACTGTACCAGAGTCTTGGCAGAGAAGATGAAGAAAAATACAGATTTCAAGATATTTTGAAGGAAAACTCAAAGAATCTGTTGATGCATTGGCTGGGGGAAGGCAGGAAGATTAGGAAAAGTAAATTAAGGATGACTCCCAGGTTTCTGACTTGAGCAACTGAATGGATACATCAGTAGATGTGATGACATCTCCTAAGTTGGAGAAGTGCGAAAGCAGAACAAATGTGAACATAGGTGGGGTGGGGTAAGGTGCAAAGGAATTTAGTTGCAGCCACACAGATTTTGATATGCCTGTAAGACATCCTAGTTGAAAGGTCAGGTGGGCAGTTAAATATGTATATGAGGAGACATTTGAAATGGACATAATTGAGGGACCCTCAGTCTGTAGATGATTTATAAAGTAATGGTTATAAACAGTACCACCAAAAGAGAGAATATAAAGAGAGAGGAGAAGGGGATCCAAGACCAAGTTCCAGAGGAAAATGTTCTAGGGAAAACTAACAAAAGAGATTGGGAAGGAGTGGTCAGTGAAATCTTGGACACTAAGACATGAAAACTAAAAGATAAGAGTGTTTGAAGAACTGTGTAATGTTATTGAGAAGTCAGGTACTCTTTTGGCTTTTACTCATTTATTGATTAATATCTGTGATTTTATTTTTAAAAAAGATAAATGTATCAAAGTAACATCATGTAAAAATAATAATCCATAACAGAAAGAGTTGGTAAAGTAGTTCTATACACATTATCTCACTTGATCCCAACAATTAAATATATTTTATTACTGACTGTATTATACACTCAAAAACACTGGAGCTTATAAAAACAAGTAATATTTAATAATAAAGTCAACATTTATTAAACAAGTATTGTGAATTTATCCTTTGAGAGGCATGTTCTAGACTCTGTGGATATAGTTATAAACAAAAAAATCATATCCTTGAATTCAAAGTGCTTACTTTCCAATGAATATTGTACTACACTGATTACAATGTAGCACACAGGGCTTAGAAAATTATTAAGAGGTACAGAGTTTTAGTACTTCAAAAATATATATGCTCTCCAATGTTTATTGCAGCATTATATACAACAGCCAAGACATGGAAGCAACCTAAGTGTCCATCAATAGACAAATGGATAAGGAAGATGTGAGATACATGCGCGTGCACGCGCGCGCGCCCACGCACGCACACACACACACACACACAGTAGGATATTATACAGCCTTAAAAAGATGAGATCACACCATTTGAGACAACATGGATGGATCTAGAGGGTATTATGTTAAGTGAAGTAAGTCAGACTTAAGAAAGACAAATGCCATATGATTCCACTCATAAGTGGAATCTAAAAACAAACAAAAACAAATAAATAAACAAAAACAGAATCAGACCTATAAATACAGAGAACAAACTGAAGGTTGCCAGAGGGGATTGGGATTGGGATGGGGATGGGCAAAATGGGTGAAGGAGGGAGATACAGGCATCCAGTTACAAAATGAATAAGTCAAGGGAATGAAAGGCACAGCATAAGGAATACAGTCAATGATACTGTAATAGCAATGTAACAGGACAGATGGTAGCTATACTTGTGAACATAGCATAATGTATAAACTTGTCAAATTACTAAATTGTACATGTTAAACCAATGTAACATTGTGTGTCAACTATATTCAGATTTCAAAAGTGCAGAATTTTGACCCGAGAGGTTCACTTTTTAAAAAATCTTACTTACTCATTAAAAAAAATTTTTTTAATGTTTTAGTTTTGAGAGAGACAGAGAGAGAGAGAGCACAAGTGAGCAGTGGGGGAGGGGGAGAGAGAGAGGAGACACAGAATCCAAAGCAGGCTCCAGGCTCTGAGCTGTCAGTACAGAGCCAGACATGAGGCTCAACCTCATGGACCGTGAGATCATGACCTTGGTGAAGTCTGACACTTAACCGACTGAGCCACCCAGACACTCCTTAATTACTCATTTTTTTAAGAGTTCATTAGTATTGGGGAGCCTGCGTGGCTCAGTTAGTTAAGCCTGATTCTTGATTTCCAATCAGGTCATGATCTCACAGTTCCTGAGATAGAGCTCCACATGGGGCTCTGAGCTGACAGCTGAAGCCTGCTTGGGATTTTCTCTGCTCACTGCCCCTCCCCCACTCATCCTTCCTCTCTCTCTCTGTCTCTCTCAAAATGAATAAACATTTAAACAAACAAACAAAATAAAACAAGAGTTCATTAGTATTAAGCATATACACATTGTTGTGCAAGAGGATCACTTTTTAAAATTCCTGCCAATGTTATAAATATAAAAATAGTACTTTTTTGAATTTGAGGTAATACTATCTTTAGTAAACTAAATATACATGTTTACTCTTTGTCTGTATTGACATATTGAGGGGTCTGTATCTTAAAACTTTTCAAAACCTTACCTATGCTCTGAGATTTCTTAATAATATTAATGCTTGCCAAGAAGTTAAAAAGCATTAAAATCTGTACTGTTTGTGTCTAACCAAGTCTTTATCCATTTGGGCATTGTCCTGATATTCTATCAATGTAGTCACTGGAGCATATAGGCTTCCTGATATCCCATAAATATTGTCTACTTTGTTTTCATGGATTAAGTGAGTCTTAGAACCACCTTGACAAAATAGAATGTCACTAAGTTTGTGCTTTTTCAAACAATACAGAAAAAAGAAATTTCAATGTATTTAATAGCATATACTTTATCTCCTTTTTCTTATCCTCTTTTCCTCTAGGAATTTATTCCTGTCTAAAATAATCTATGAATGCCACAAAAAATGTGGCATCTTATCTGTGAAAGAGTCAGATAACATTAGTCCTTGGTAGATTTATCAATATGTCTGGCACTTAGGAGATTTATGTGTGGGTCATTCTGACAGGACATATGTAACATTGATTTTTTGGCTGGATTCGTGCTAACTGGACTTGACTGTATAATTTTGTGTTAGAGCCACTGACCCTCTGAAAAACTGCTTTGCATTTGTACTTTTGCTTTGGATAAAACCCGGTTTAGATTTCTTTGGCCTTCAAAATGACCACGATGGTCTCTATGGCTTTTTCTTTTTTTTTTTTTTTTTTTTTCTTTTTCCCTTCTGGAATTTACACTGGCCAAAGAACACTTTTCTTTTTAAAAACTGACTTTCACTGTTGCCATGGCTGAATCATTCTTAGAGCAACTTCAGTTTTACAGAGAGATTTTTGTTTAATGTCTTCTCTGGCATTTTATAAGGTTAAAGAGGCACTTAGCAATAACCTTCATGTGCAGTACATATAGTCTGCAGTCATTGAAACATGAGTGCAGATGAATAGCTATGTTATTCCCACTAAAGAAAAGAGGAAAACAAAGACTTAAATTCTATTGAAGCAAGTGACCAATGGTTCTCCATGTGGTGGTACCTCCTTGTAGGGCGTGTTTTGGGAAAGCATGGGTTATTTGGGGTTGTCACAATGAGGGTGGGCTCCAGTTTTTCAAGAGAGATAGCCAAAGATATGTTCTACAGCATGCAAAGCAGCCCACTAACAAAGAATCGTCCCACAGCCCACATGACTTTCAAACATCCCACTGGTCACTTACACAGATGAAAAATCTGTTTATAATCTGAGCCTAGAAGCTAACTATATTTTATAGTAAGCACAATGTGTTTTTGTATGGTTTTCCCTGAGGTACGTTTTCCAGGGACGCCAGTACTAAGCAAATAGAGGGAAGATTTTATTTTGTTTTTTTCTGGACTTTAACCAAAAGTTGTCTATAATTTTATAAAATCATGTCCTGACAGCACTGTCACTTGAGAGATTCAAGTCACCAGTACAACCAATTCAACATACCTGTATCAGTCTGCACTTACAATAGTCACATGTTTGGAATTCTAGGTATATAGATGAAAACATCTCACCACTTCATTTTATTTTCTTCTGTAGTCATGACTGAGTTTTTCATATTAAATGCATAATATTTCATTTTATTCTTTCTCCTATTATGAAACCAGATCATTGTACTGATTTTTTAAAAAAATATTAGGGGTACGTGGGTGGCTCAGTCAGTTAAGCAACCAATTTTAGATCAGGTCATGATCTCACAGGTCATGAGTTGGAGTCCTACTTTGGGTTTTCCATTGTCACCATGGGGTCCACTTCAGATCCTCTGTCTCCCTCTCTCTCTACCCCTCCCCCACTCTCTCTCTCTCTCAAAAATAAAATAAAACATTAAAAAATATATTATAACATAGGATATATTATCTAAAGTGTCATTTTAGGATAAAAAGTGAACATTATAAAACATTTCTTATAAAAAGTGTTATTGGCTGAACACTAGAAAGAACAATTAATTTCTGACTTCTGAAACTTAAGAGAGAAGGGGAACTATCTCATCTCTTCTCTGGGGGGTTTTAGATGATGTTAATCTGGACAAATCACAGAGGCTTTCCTGGCAAGCATTTTGGAAGCACTGACCAGTTATGTCAGACAGATATAGACAAGGAATTCACCCTTTAGCATCACTGTTTATGTGGTATAATAGTCTATTTCATGATAGCCCTTAGCATGAGAGCCCTAACCTCAATCTCTAGAATCAGATCATAGCCTGATACAGTAAGTAAACATATCAGAAGCAAAACACTGGCCCTATTTATTCAGACCTGCCTTGGTCCTTGATTTGTACTTATCCCCTGTATAGCCTGAGGGTCCTACTGCCTCAGAGAAGCCAACAATAAAGTCTTTCCCCATAGATGTACATCAAAGCTTTTTTCCCCCAAGAAATTTTATTACTGATTTGTGAACTTTGCAGTCTGGCCGACACTCCCTCTGTGGTCCAACCTAATATTAGAGCCCGGGGAAAATTCAGGTAGGCTGTGTGTCCTTAGCTCCTCTCTGCCCATGCCCTACCCCCTCCTTCCAGAGGCTTCCAGGACCATATGCAAATATGTCCTCTAATGGTTGATGATCATCTTTTATTATTTTTTGACATAGGCTCAGCTATTTACTGTAATCATTGAGCTTTTAATGATCTGAAATGGACATAATAAAAAGTAACTAACTTTACAAGGTTGTGATAGAATCCTAGGCACAGGCAAAAAGAATTTTTTTAAAAAATTACCCAAATACACCTAGGTACTCAGGTGTGATGGTTTTTTGTGAAGAATCTATACCCACCATTCCCAGGTTCAAATGCCAGCTATGCCATTTACCAGCTCTGTGACCTTGGTCTAGTTATTTAACCTCTCTGGTTTAGATCTTCTGTACAATGGTGATAATAATAGTACATACCTACCACACAGGATTGTGATGAGGATTAAAGGAGTTAATTCATGCAAAGTTCTTAGGACAGCGCTTTGCACATAGTAAGCACTCAGTAAACACTAGTTATTAGTCCTAGGATTGTGTTTCTGTTTCCAGAGAAAATAAATGCAGACATTTATTTTCCCAGGTGTTCAAGTTAGAAAGAGAGCCAAACGCTAATATGTTTGTTCATCCTCAAGTTTCTCTTGTGCTTTAAAAAAAGGTAGGAGTCCTTTCTTTTTCCAAATCACAAGTATGTGATAATTAAAATACATTCCCATGACCTCATGTACTTAAAAATGTGCATTATATCTTTCTTGTAAAATGTGAACCAAGAGGTGCTTTGGGCAAAGGTGGTTCCACTTAGGGGCTTAATTTAACCAGCAGGTTTAATTCTGATCCTAATGTTCCCTAGCTTCATCTATGAATCTAGTGACACAACATAGAATTCTTGCAACCATATAGCTTTTTCATTATTCTTTTTTGAATATTTGCTTTTTCCCTGTTGGAAAATAAAATTTCAAACCGCTATTCACATTGTTACTCCAATATGTCTAATGTGTCTTCATTACTGTTCACAGCACCAGTGATTACCACCGCGCCCAAACATCAATTAATGCCTGATGATGATTATGATGTTGATGTAGTCAGAACAGAGGAGCCCTTGATTATTCTCCATCTCTGTGTCAGATCTTCAGTGTATATCTAAATATAACCCCAGATCATCCATTTGGACTGAATTGCTTTATAATCAGTAAAACTGAATTTTCCCCCTGAATTTACTGAAACTTTTTGTCTCACATAGGAGTCATAGCCTAAAGGTTATGAAGATTCTAGCCTTCTCTGCTTGTATAAATTAATAATACCAGGATCAACATTTCCTTCTATTTATTTATATTTAAAGCACCTGACATGAGAATTTAGGGGATTCAGCCAGATGTAATCCTTTATTTCAATAATTTACATTTCTTTACTTTTACTATTTTTTTTTCTTTTTCTATAGCACTTTGTGGTTTTTATTATGTTATGGCTGGATTTTATGATATTAATGGCCAGATTCCAGCTGATTGGTTAGAAGGGGGGAGAGGTAGTGATGACAGGTAAAGATGAGATCTGCAGGGCTTGAAATCCTGTCCTCAGCAATTTTTTTCTCTTTTCTCCTGGGATCCATTGTAAGACAGCGCCATTTCATAAAGTGTCAGGTAATTGTTAACACTAGAAATATGTACTTAAATTTTCAAAGAACTAGAATAAATATTCAATCCATACAGACATAATTAGAATGATACATTTTATGTCTACCCAATTCCCTTGGACACATTTGCTCTATTTCCCAATAGAAAAGAAAACACATCCTATGAAATCTGTCAGGGAGTTGCCAAAGGACATTCTGCTGCTTCCTTTAAAAGCAATGAACTTAAGAGAAGCGTATAGCTGTCCGTAACTCAAAGGATTCCTTGTTCAAAGACTAATGGCACCACGGCTGCACATCATTGTGATTTTCTTTCATAACAGAGGATTCAAAGGTATTAAAGAGGCCTCAGTAAATTAGCATGCTTTTATGATCAATTTTAATCATTTGAGTAAGACAATGTGCCACTACATACATCATATGGAGGAATTTATCACAGTGTCACTTGCTTATAATAAAAAATAACCCTTGTTATCATAAAAGCTCCTTAAAATGGAGGAGGAAAAGACATTAAAAGTGGCAGGATAGAGAAACGAAAGGAAAAGAGATGGATGGAAAGAAAATAGATAATAAAGACAGAGAAGCATTGTAATATTTAAATGCTAACAGTGAGTCTATCTTTGTTAACTTATCGTGTTTGGCAGTACAAATGAACAACAGAGTAGGGAAAGGCACGATATGTTAAATTATTATGGGTATGTCAGATAAGCATTTTGTCTGATGTTTCCATCTCTGCTGGAAGGCTGGCTTAAAACTGTGTGACCTATTCTCCAGGGAGTCAAAGATAAACACCAGCAATTGTGTAATTCCTCCCACTCTGATAAAGATAAATATGTTCATATTTTTCCCAGCTAATCCTCCTTGTTGGATGATAACATAAGGCTGCATCCACGTGACATACAGAGATTCAAGATATCTGCACAAGCATCCAGCTATCTGTAATACTGTCTGCCCACTAGGTCATCTTGTTATCGGGGGCCCTTTCAGATTAAACAAGTTTGTGGTAAATTAATGCAAAAATAAATCTATAAACCTGAATCTAAGGCAGTGGTACCAGTCTTGTGTTGCACAAAATTATTGTAGGAAAAGTTTTTTTTTTAAATGATGTTCAGGCACTATTAAAGACAAATTAAATAGGTTTCTTTGGGTTTGGGGTCTGGGAATCTGTAAAAGCTTCCCAAATGATTCTAAAAGTGCAACTTGATTTGAGAATAGTATTAAAGCTTTTGAGAATAGTAAGCATACTCAAATCTTGTCAGATTTCAAACAAATAAATATCAGGCTTCCTAATTTGAAAATATGACAGGGTATTTTCATTGGCTCAGACTGCAACAAAAATATATGTGTTAAAAAGTGAGACATTAAAACCCAAAGCAAAAGTAAAGGGATTGTGGAAGAAACAACTATGAAGATAGGAAGTTGAACTCAATTCAACAAATGATTATATGAGCAACTCCTAAGTGTAGCAGGTCTTATTTTGGTTAAATAATAAATGGAGGTAAATGAGGTAAATAAATGAAGTCACCAAATAGGATTACTTAACCAAGGATAGTGATTGACATTTACATATACTTTCTGAACATAGGATGAAATGAGAAAAGTGTATATCATAGGGAAGTGTTAAGGTAGGCAAGTGTTAAGGAAAACATTGTGGAAGTAAGACTCTCAGCTCTTAAATAAAAAAATACTGAAAACTGTGACTCTCTTGAACTGGAATGTTTAAAAATCAAGTAGACTTGCATCTGTCTAATGGAGTCACATTGTGTTATACTTTTACCATCCTATGTTTTTTATGTGGCTTCTCTATTCCTGCCTTTCTCCAAATTCCCCAATAATCTATTGTTGACTCTTCATATTGAGAGGAAATTCTACTTTTTAAGTCTGACTCAGGATTCTGTGTTATGCCCTCATCTCTGTCATTAGCTTAAGTACATTTTAGCCCTGAACTACAGCTAGCAGGGTTTTTGTTTTTTGTTATTTGGATTTACCTAAGAGAATGTATTTCTACATATTGTTTTTTATATAATATTTTTACATAATATTTTATGTAAAAAACATTTTATAAAATGTATAAATGTATAAAAATACATAATATTTTTAAAATTGCTTGAAGAACCCAACCTATAGTTTCATCTTCAAATTAAAGTAGTTTTAATAAAGTATGATGGGAAAACCTTAATTGCAACTGAGGGATTTTTGTCTCCCATTTTTATTGAGTTCTTAAGTACCTTATAGATGAATTAGTCCTTAGGAAGTCCCCACAGAAAGGAGAGTATAGAGGTCTCATTTTATCTTATTATGTGCTTTGTTCTCATAAATCACTCATTAAAAAGAAAATAGCTAAGCTACTAATATGTTCCAGCAACTGTGCTAGGTGCTGAAAACATCACCATGAAAAAAATATTCTAGGGAGAAGAGACAGACTATTAAAACATAAATAAATATTTTCAGTTGGAAATAAGTCTAGTGATTAAAAATAAGCAAGGTGCAGGGATAGAGAGTCAGGGTTGCAATTTTAACTGCAATGAACAGGGAAGGCCTCAATGAAACTGTGACTTTAAGGCATAGTTTTGAAGAAAGTGAGGAGGCATATCAAGCACTCTTCTACCAGATATTTTCAAGAACTAGGTAGAGAAAAGAGCAAGTATGCAGACCTGAGGCACAGAAACACTCCATGTATTTGAGAAAGAGTGAGGAAATGAGAAGGCTGGAGAAATGCTAGGAAGAAGGCATGTATGGAGGAGGGGGTAGAACAATTCTCTTCTCAAACATACTTATGATGAAATCAGTTATCCCTCCTTCTATGCTCTGCACTTTGAGTCCTGTCCCTAGAAGTAGGCATTTGAGGAAGACTTGGAGCTCCTAATTTTGACAGAGACTGAATAGAAGGAGAATTCATGCATTAATAAGGGCCCTGGCAAGAAACAAGGTACACTCAGGTAGGATTGCTAAGAGGATTTAAGTAAGGGAGTATTTATAGAGGAGTGGCCAGCAGCTAGCAACAGCAGGAAACCATCACCTGAATGGTAAAGGGAGAAAATTAGGTTACAAGAATCTAGTAGGAGCTATAGTCATGCAAGAGGAGTCGCTCACCATGAGCTGTAGACATGGATTGAGCAGCCTCTGACAGATTGGAGACCCAAAGAGGGAGCAGTGCAAGTAATGCCCAATTTCTCTCTCTTTCTATCCTCCTATCTTTTGTCAATGGCTCACATTGGCCCAATTCACTTGGAACCAGAAGGCAAGGAACCCTGGTAACTTCCTCTATAGGGTTCAATATCCTCAGGCACAGAGAAGAGTAGAAAGTGGATTAGGGAGAGAAGCAAATACAGAAAAACCAGCACACTATATAAGACTGCATTTCATTCACATTTTATTGAGTGTTTAGTCCAAAAGCAATTACAGCAGTATTGGTTAATAAGAATCAAATATGTTAATATACTTTGACTTATAAGTAGTCGATAATTTACTGCTATTCATTAAAAACTGAAATGCCTATGAAGCTTCAAAGCAATTTAGATATTTTTAATCTACTACTCCAAAAAGGGGTTTTTGTTCATGTAAGGATCATGTAATTTTTTTAAGTCATATATGTATCTATATCTATCATATTGTCTTGAAGGTTTGAAGAAACTGCTATTCTGTTCAAGTGAGTCATCTTCAAAATTACTTGTTGATCTTTTTATTCTGGACATCAAGCACTTTTTGGAGGGCCAGATGCATACAATTGAGCCTCCCTCTTGTTACATAGCAAGAAGCCATGTATCTGGCTACCCTGTGCCACACAGAGATCTCTGCATATTTCCGACTTGCCTTCAAGGATGCTGTGTTGCCTGAGATTGTGCCTGAAGCTGTCATATTCCACTCTCAAAACACTTATACGGAGGCTACTGAAAAATAGAGATGATGTCAAGTGATGTATATTCACAATATTCACTAGAAAGGATTCTGGTTGACAAGAATTTGAACTGAATTGTGTTATTGTATCTTATACTGGGATTTTAACCAGACAGCATAGAACCTGTCTTGGCAAGAAAGTATCTATTCTCCTAATTCTAATAATATCCTTCTAATATTCTTCCAATATTGTTACAAGCCTCTAGGTGGATGCTAATTCAGATGATTTGCTGGACTGTTTTCCATCATGAGAGGTTCCATTTGTGTATTCTTTAATGATTATGCAGGATATATAAAAAAAAAGACAGTGAATTGTTTCCTCAATAATTTTCCAGAGTTAAGGAACATCTGAGATGAGAACACTAACCTCCTCCCCAGTAACAGGACCAATATTATTGGCAAACCCTAGGAGTTAGGAATCATCAATACATTCATGGCTCCATTGCTTTAAGTAATGGACCTCCTCACTCTGGGGTGCATACACTCAAAGGCAGAAGAAAAAAATATCTAAAGAAGAAAATTAGAATTGAATGACAACTTAGTCATTATCAATCTGCTTCAAGTATCAAAGATATCATCATTAAAGAATCCACAGAACATCTGGATCAGAAAGGACCTGCTGATAGAAAAAACCTAATGCTTTTGCCTCTCCTAAAACTAAAATTTTAGAGCTCATTTTACTAGGGAGGACACTGAGGCTAGTAGAAACCAAGCATCTGGTGTGTGTGTGTGTGTGTGTGTGTGTGTGTATACTTATATATCACAAAGTTAATTCATAATCAAGCTAAATTAGGTTGGCCTCCCTAAAGGCAGAGCCTGAGACAGAGATTTGATGCTTGGAATTTACTGAGGGAGCGCTCTCAGGAGATACTTGTAGATGCCTGAAGGAAGTGGAAAGAGCCCAGCAAGGATGTGTCACAGGTAAGTCTAACCTTGGCCTGATCCATAAGGGTAACTGAAGCATTAAGCACACTGATCTCAACCTTGGGCAAAGCTGCTAAAGTTTGGTACGCATTGGTCACTGCATGTGAGCCACTTGGAGGTGGAAAACAGACATAACTTCTTGGATGAGGCAGCTCTCTGGGGCCTGCTGTGAGCCATTTGCAGCCAACTCTGAAACTGAGGGGTGGAGTACCAGTCTAGTAAGATGGTTCCAGCATCTTCCATGGAATCAAAATTTGAATTCAGATCCCCAAACAACTACACACCTTCTTTTCAGTATGTAATGTTGACTAGAGCCTACCTATCGCCCTCCATTCAGTGTACCATAACTCATTCTCTAAAGTTTTCTTCTCTCTCATTCTAAAAGTAAATAAGGTAAGACAATAAACTCCCAAAATTATTTCATCCTGCCCCTTTGTTTCTTCAGTTATTCAGATTTGTGAGAAGTGGTGTCAATGTCTGTGACAACATGAGGGCATTGTTTTGGCATGCTGTACTATTTCGTGCCCTTGAATTAGTATGGATTTTTGTATTGTGTCAATAGTGATAAATCTAAAATTCACTTTCTAAGCCTAGGTACCCAATCTACTACTTCTTCCTTAACAGAAGGCACTGAACAAAGTATTTGCACCAAATGAATCCACTTAAAAGGAACAGACTGAAAATGTAAGGGTAATGGAAATAAAAAGCTAGACCACAGGGGAAGATTCAAGTGATCACACACCTTAAATAATAGAAGTCTGTGAATTCATGCTGGCAGACCTAAGTAGGTCACCTAATCGGTTGTTTACTGTGCTGTTGGATATGAAGCATGATAAAGTAAGCAGGAAAGAAACTGTATGAGCTTCATCTCCATAACAACAGAGAAGAGAACAATTACAAGAGACCCTGGCCAACCACCTCCACAAAAGCAGTTTTAACCTCAGAGCAATGAGGAGTGACATAGCAAACTGCTGCTAATGTCTGAATAACACAGGGCATTGAGCCAGGTAAAAACTTTCCCTTTTCAAAGGACTGAAGACTTTGATCCATGGACAGATTTGCTGAACTAGCTGAAACCTTGAAAGACTGAGCTAACTACTGCAGGAATAATGTAAGATAGTAGTAGAATGAGAGTTTATTAAAAGTAATTTAATTGTAGTATATACTATAATAATGTAAGACAACAACACATACTAGTAAATATTAAGATATTGGTGCACTGTCAAAACTTATCTGTATTATCAAGAATACATCTTGTCTTAGACATGGTACTGTAAATGGTAACTTGTTATTATGGCCTAAATAACATTTTGAAATAAGCTTTTTTTCCTTTTCTTTATCTTACTGAAATAAAAATTACACTAAATTTAACCTTTAACTTCACTTTTTCAAGGCATGACTGAACAAGTATTCAACATTCTCTTCAATAACCTTTTCAAAGCAATCTAGACAATTTGCTTATATTTATTATCATTTTTAAATGCATTGAGGAACTTGTTTGGGAGATTTGTTCACAGAGATTTTTGCCAGTGGATTAGGATTTTCATCTCTCAGCATAACCAATGGATCCGCTTTTTAGAAACTATAACCCTGGGACATTTGAACCTGATCTTTGATTTTACATTTCTGGACATTCTCCAGATGACCAAGTAATTCTCTAAGAAATTTTAAATCTGGATTTTTTTTTGCCAATATAGAATATATTTGAAAGACTTGTTAATAGCAAATCCAATGTATCAGTAATTATATCTCAGCACCTAATAAATTCTTCCCAACAGATTTCAAACTTCTGAGAGTTCTTTTCTCCCTGCTTCCCTCAGACCCCAGTTCTTTATCTCTTGAGTGTCCATAGGCAGGGAAGTTCCACTGTGTTGAGCAGCAGGACTGGATATCTTAGACTGCAGCCACATTCTACAGACCATCAATAGAAATGTATGTAAAGGAGTAGAAAACAGCATTCAAAAAAATCTTTGCTGGTTTGAGTGGACATAGCCAAGATTTGGATGCCTCTCTTTGCAAGTCAAAATTTATGCCAGAAAGCTCTAATGAAAATTACTCTGCTTAACAAATCTACATGTAAAATCCTTCTAAACTCTGAATGAATTCATTCGCAACATGTGGAACATTTTTCATTTCTCTTTCTTCTTTGCACATACATAATTAATTTAAGAAATTATGATTTAGGTCAGCCTATTATAAAGAGACAATTTAATGTAAGCAGTCTTTAAAACAGACCTGTTTCTAGTAACTTTTATTGCCCCTTCAAAAACATTAAAGCAGTATCTGGAGTGGTTTAAAGCACAACCTGTGATGTTGGGCTAGAAGCCCAGCACAGCCCCCAGCTACCACTAGCTGTGTATGATTTGGGTGAGTTACTGAACATCTTGAAGCATTGGTTCTCTTATCTCTAAAAAGAAGTCATAACAATAATAATTACCTCACTGGGCATTAGTGAAATCTGATGAATTAATGTGAGCAATGACCTTTCCCTAGTGCCCCACACAAGTAAGTGCTCAACAAACAACTGCTTATTGTCACGTTTGAAAGAAAGCTGCATAATATTTTACTATATACTGCTCTGTTACCAAAATGTAGCTGTATAATTAACGTTGAATGGAAATGCTCCTATCAGTGAAGACTTCTGATATTTCTAGAATATAAAGCTGATTCTACTTCCTTGCATAAAATCCTTCTGTGATTTCCCATAATCTTGCTAATAATATGCAAACCCTTGTCATGCACGATACACAAATTCTCTCATCATCTTCTCCCTCCTTGCTCCACATTTCCTCAATTTTATCTACTACCGCTTCTAGCCTCAATAAACCCAACAGTCCTACAAAACCACTCACAGCCCCTGAATATGCATGTCGTGCTGTTCAGGCCCCTGTACCTTTGCCTATGCTGTTTCTTCTGTCTTAATCTTATTAGTTTTAATTATAAGACATTAAAAGAATGTCCTTTTTAAAAAAATAAAAACATGTGTTTATATGTCTGCCTCCATTAAGCTACGAGTTTGCTGATTACAGGCATGGACTTTGTCCTGTTTACTATTTCTCCAGCAGAGAATATTCTGTTTGGTTCATGTACCTGTTCACTAAAATTTGTTTTAATGAGTGAATTACTGACCAAATGTATTCACTGACATTTTTACCAGTTTTCACCACCTCTGTTATTTCACCCTGATTCAAATTGTCTTTGCCTCCATTCTGGTTTCTCTGCATCCATCGGCTTTTCTAGAGTCTGTTCCAAACAAAGTAGCCTGTGATAACCAATAGCCTCCAATAGTTTCTATTTACTTCCAGAGAAAGTCCAAAGTCCTTACAATACCCTCACAGCATGAAGAATCAGGGCACCATTGTCTCATGAACACTTTTTCCTCCTACTTTTATCCTCTACCACATCAGTATATCCATATAGTGCATTTCTTTAAACACAGTAAGTAAGCATGCACTTGCCTCAAGGCCTTTGCTCTATCTGGCAAGTCTTCACTCACCTATCTGTACAGTTCTTTACCTCACCTTGTGTGAGTCTTGCTCCAATATCAATTTATTTTAGAAACCCATCTGGTCACTACATACAAAATAATAACAACATATAAAATAATCCTACAACCAACAATCTTGCCCCAGCTTTCGCAATCCCATTATCTTCCTTCTGTACTTTTCTTCCTAGCACTCATCTCCATCTTATTTATATGCATATGTTTACTTTTGCATTTATTTATTGCTTGCCTTTCCCACTTGTATATAACAATTGCAAAGTATGTATTTAATAAATTAATATTAAATTTAGTGTTATGCCCATTGTAGAATAATATTCTCCTTTTCCTGGCTAATTAATAGTCTAGGTTTACCTTCAGCCACCCCTATTGCTTTTCTCTGCTTTCCTTGAAAAGAAGAAAACTTAGAATGTATGTTTTCCGTAATGGCCAAAAATGAGAAATATATTTAAGTTGAAGAGCCATATTTAGGAGGTTATTCTGTGCATAGCATGGAGGCAGGGGGCCTAAGGAAACTTTATAAAGTAGGCAATTGGACTTTGAACCTCCGTTCTTTATTCTTATATACATTACCTTCCCCACTCATATCATCTGCCTTTCTCATTTCAAGTAGTCAGTACTTTGTCTTCTTTCTCCCCAGTTTGGAATTCTGAGTGACTCTCCATTCTGATCACTGACCCCTTTCTTCTATATTAGACATTCTCAAAGAAGGGCTTCTTGCTTTCTTCCTACTGTAGAGACTTTTCTCATAAAGCATTAGAAACTCACGCAAACTAAATCCTGAGAGGATTTGAATTTTCCCAGAGATTAAAGTCTTAAAATAGAAAACTGAAATTCGACTGTGGATTATGAAACACCAGCAGGAATGAGCAGAGGCTAAATTTTTTTTTATATTAAGTCTTGTTAACCCTAAAATAACACTTCTAAGAGGTCACTCCCCAATGCTAGGTCCTAGGCAAAACAGAAAACTAACCAACCTTCTCAAGAGTTGAGACCTAGCTTTTGTTAAATATCTAGAACTGCAAGAATATACAGCATGTAGTGGACACTATGTAGACATGTATTATTTCTTTAAAGATTTTTGTGACTTAGTTGTAATCTAATAAACTTGAAAAGAGATAGGGGCACCTGAGTGGCTCAGTCAGTTGAGTGTCCAACTTCGGCTCAAGTCATGATCTCACGGTTCATGAGTTTGAGCCTCACGTCAGGCTCTGTGCTAACAGCTCAGAGCCTGAGCCTGCTTCAGATTCTGTGTCTTCCTCTCTCTCTGCCCCTCCCCAGCTCACACTCTGTCTCTTTCTCTCTCTCTCAAAAATAAACATTAAAAAAAATTAGAAAGGGGAATTTTACAAGGTTTCTACAATTATAGTTCTACTAAATTGCTTGCTTTACAGCTTCCTCTCTATCTTCCCAATGTTTTCCATGTCTTTTCCTGGTCCAGAATGCCTAGCAATTTCTAAGTATGTAGACCATAATAAATTAACACCTTCTCCATGCCCCAAAAGGACATTTTTATAGAACTTTCAAAAGTTCTTTCACATGGTTACCCAAGTTTCTCTTGGCCCTCAATAGAGAAGTTAAGTGATCCGCTCAAGGTCACAGAGCTGATGAGTGATAAAAGATGGATGAATCATATCCAATGACCATGAGGGAGGGTTCTTGGTGCTATATTATCCTCATATACAAGGATGATGTTACTGACCTACCATTGTCACACTCACATTTTAAGTTGCTATACTAATGACAATGATGGATTTGCTTTGATCCACCCATATATTCCTATCTTCATTCATGACCTACAGAGTATGTTGTTGTTTTTTTAAATATTCAATTAATTATGTAAGATCCAGCAATTACATAAGATGCAGGAGTGGCCAATTTTTAAATCTCTACAATAACATTCTCTAACCAATTGATTGATTTTTAGAGAGAGAGTATGCAACCAGGGAAGAGGGGCAGAGGGAGATAGAAAATCTTAAGCAGCCTCCATGCTCAGCACAGAGCCCAATCCAGGGTCCTATCCCACCATCCAAGGTGCATGACCTGAGCCGAATCAAGAGTCAGATGCTCAACTGACTGAGCCACCCAGGCACCCCTCTAGCCAGCTAATTTAAATAGAGACCTGTCATGGTGGACATCAATCAACAAGGCACCAATTAATTAGCTCCAGGAATATTTATATAATGAGTCAGGCCTGGGCCTAAGTCTTGACAGGTGTTCAGTCTTATTTGTATTTCGGTAATGCTATTTGTTGTTGTCTAATGTTTTAATGTATTTTTATTACACAAAGGTTTCTTGGTGAAGGGCATGGATTTTTTAAAAGCAATTAGTAAATTATGAATCGTCTGATACATATTTTATGATGACTGAAGTGATCAAGTCAAAACTACATTTATGTATCATGTGTTTTTAAAACAAACATTTTATTTAATTATTTTTTATTTCTTTTTTTTTTTTTTTAATTTTTTTTTAACGTGTATTTATTTTTGAGACAGAGAGAGACAGAGCATGAACAGGGGAGGGTCAGAGAGAGGGAGACACAGAATCTGAAACAGGCTCCAGGCTCTGAGCTGTCAGCACAGAGCCCGACGCGGGGCTTGAACTCACGGACTGCGAGATCATGACCCGAGCCGAAGTCAGCGGCTTAACCGACTGAGCCACCCAGGCGCCCCTATTTTTTATTTCTAATCCACTCAGAAATCTAAGAAAAAAGCATGAAGGAACAGAGGAACAGAAGCAGAAAAGGGCAATCAATGTTAAAAGACTTGGACTGGATTACTGAACAAAAAGCATTTGGACTGAATCACTGAACAAACCAGAGGTACATCTTTTTCCTTTCCTAATCCTCCCTTTGCACTTGCCATTTGTTAATGTGGATCACTACTATCACATTAACCCCTGTGGGTTATAAGTGGTATCAGCAGGCTGAATTAAATTTCTATTAAAAATGCATTTGGAGATTTGTGTCATATGTCTTCAGTTGCAGTTAGATATATACCTGTGTAATTTGGGGAGGTAAGGATCAAAATGGTCCTGAATATGTTTTTACTTTAGGTAATGAATTATAGACAGGATATGTATTTGTTTAACCAGATCTTAATAAATTCTCAAAATGCAAGAATCACATAGAATATTTGGAGGAGGAATATTAATACCAATACTCAAAATAAATCACTACATGTTTTTCTTTATTATTCTCTGTTCTCTTTACATTAAGAAATCAGGAGGATATTAACAGTCTACAAGTACATTTTTTGATCATTGATAAAAGATAACGTCAAATTAAGCCAAGCTGTTCTTTTCTTACTCCTATGGTACTTAGTTGACATGTCGCCTGACACATCACGTATTAGAACCTCTTTAGGAGATGACATTGTAGAGGAGACTAAGCATTGAACACTGTAAAACAGTGTTTTAAAAAGTGTGTTCTGTGGTGCCTGGGTGTCTCAGTCTGTTAAGCGTCCGACTTCGGCTCAGGTCATGATCTCATGTCTCATGGCTTCAAGCCCTGCATCCAACTGTGTGCTGACAGCTCAGGGCCTGGAGCCTGCTTCAGATTCTGTGTCTCCCTCTCTCTCTGCCCCCTCCCCAACTCATACTCTGTCTCTCTCTCTCTCAAAAATAAATAAACATTAAAAAAAAAGTGTGTTCTGAGGAGCAACAACAGAATTACTGGAGTGGTTATTAAAGTGCCAAATTCTGGGTCCCAGACTAAACCTCCTAAATCAGATTTTCCAAGGCCAGAACCCAGAAACCTGACTTTTCAATAAGCTCCAGAGTAAATCACATGCTAGAGAATTAGTGACTTACTGGAGGCTAATTTCTAACTCTCATACAGCTCATTCCCTTGGTGAGAAGTAAAAAAAAAAAAAAAAAATGAGAATGGAAAAGTTGGTAAAGAAATAAAAAAGCAATTGATCATTGATCTCATATAGCAGAGATAACTTCCCCTACACAGTTTTAGTTTTGCTTTGTGTAGATCATGAGTCTACATGAATGTGTTTTAAAAACTGTATTTTTCCTGAATTTGTAATCTAAATTCCTAGCTGTGAAAATAATTAATTTTTAATTGGGATAATTCACCAAATTATATCTTGAGTTAGTGTAACATAAATCCTTAGACTGAGTTAGGATGAATTTAAACAGTGTGTACAATAAGAACAAACAAAATGGTATGAAGGGGAAAGAGAAGGAGGTAGAAAGAGATATAGATGAAAGCAGATGAGTAACTCTTCTTGGAAATCTACTTCACACCTACCTGGCAAGAGATTATAGAGTATCATTTTCCAAGAATGAAACAGTCCTCTTACTTTTCCATATTAGACAAAGGGATTATGCAAAGGAAAATAGTACCTATGTGCCTCTGAGATGGGGGTGGCCAGAAAATATTTAATAGGATGAAACATTCCACTAGCCCTAAGCAATGACTGTAATAAAACCTTGGCACTTATGAATTTAACATTCATGATTTTCACTATTGTAGAGTGACCTGGGCTCCTGGCATGCAGTAATCTGTAATTTTGATGAGGCACAATTTGAATTGCATGTGTTGAAAGGATAGGATGTCAAGGGAGTCCTTCAGTCTGTCAGGGCACCTGGGCAGTGGCCTGGCAGTGGAGATGTGACCACTGTTACATATGTGCAATAAGGCTTATGCATCATCTCCCACCACCCAAAAGTTAGCTTTTAGAGCTGTTGATAGAAGTAGGGAAAAAGTCAAAAAGTCAAAGAAACAGACATTTTTGAAAAGGCAGAATTTTAAAATTAAAGAATGGCATATCATTGATAAGAAGAAACTCAGTTTATGCTCCTTATGAAAGAGTATAACATAATGGTTAAGCCCATGAACTTTGAAACTAGACTTCTTGCATTCTAATCAAATGGATTTCTAATAAAGTCCCAGCAGTGCCTGCCTCAGTTTTCTCATCTGTCAAGTGAGGGGTAATTATAGTGTTGTTCTCAAAGGATTTTCATGACGGTTGAAATTAGTAAATATTTATAAAGGGCTTACAACCGTACTATATCAATGTTTGTTTAAACAAATTTCAGTAAAATTAGCATATTGTTTCAGGGTATGTTCAAGCCAGGAGAGACAGAGCTCATCAAGTGAGAAAGTCTTAGCAACATGTGAAAAGACCTTTTGCATAAAAGGCATGTGTACCTGGATGGAAATACAACTTCTAGGAAAGCCAGGACTGTATAAACAATACTGCTTTGTGATTCTGGAAAATTTTTTACAGGAGCATCATGTCTGAAAAGTAAATACCCACTATATTGAGCTGATAAAACAATAAATGATTTCAATGGGGGAAAGCTTCATGTGAATATGGAAACAACTTCATCTAATACGTAACTGATTTAAAAAAAATAATGAAGGATATCTGCCTGAGGACTCATAGAAGCTTTATTTTCCTGTAGTAACATCATCTATGAGACAGGCATATTTGTCTTGATCTTCCTTTTTTCACTTTGTCAAGTGTATTCCTTGGCAGTTGGCAAGTAAATGAGCAAAACCATAATCATAACTTCTCTGTATATAGTCCATTTCCTCAAAAAGCTGTATGAGCATAAAACATACATTCTCCTCCTATATCCTGCCAGAATGTCAGTGAGGCTGGCCTTCAAATAGGACTCTGGTGCATTCCAATTTACAGATAAGCATTACTTATTGTTGGGAACGCACTGTAAGGATGAAGAATGCAGGAACTGCACTGTTAGGAAGAATAAAGCAGCTTTCAAAGAATGGTGACATCACCCAGCAAACTTGCTGTCACTAGAATGAAATAAATGGGAGAAGTTCAATTAAACTCACAGTCTGAAAGGTAATTTAAAGGCCTCTTTCTCCAGATTGGTGTGTATAAATGCCCAATTTTCATTCTTATCTTTGCTAGGATCAGTAACATCAAATACATAAATAGAATTGGCAACTAACAGCTTCATTTGTTCAGGGCAGAATCTTTCTATGACTCTATACTCACAAACCACTCCACCCCCCATGTCAAACTGCAATTTCTCTTGCAAGTAATTCACCTTAAGATAATGATCTCCCTGCAGTTGTGTTTAAATTCCAGTTTTAACAGGTGCATGTGTCTGGTTCTAAAAAAAAAAAATTGTAACTTGAGATATAAATGATACATGGTAGCTGATCTCACTTATCTTCATAACAAAGGTATCTCATTGTTCTTTACAAAGAAAAATAAATGTCATATGAGACCAGTTACCCTAGATTTTCCTCAGTAGTCATCGGATGCTTGCTATTACTACTCTTCTCTGGAACCAAAATACTTTTAGGAAATTATACTGAATGACATACAATCAGGAGGTATGATTGTATACATTCAATGCCCTCCATGGCTAAAACTGCCCTCCATGGCTAAATTCCTGTTGTCACTTCTACGCAGTTAAATGATTAGCAAATGGCTAATGGCTACCAGCTCACTGGGCTGTCGGCTGCCTACCTGGTTCCACCACTGCCAGTGATGTGCTGCTCTGAAACACCAAAATGGCAGCTGCCATCTTGTCCTTTGAGATTTAAGTAAAATTCAAGGTTAAATGTAATGCCTTCTTTACGTTTCTGAGCATTTCAGGGACCTAAATTTTCACTGCAATTTCCTGCTCTGAATTTCTTCAGCTCCCAGTGGATTCTAAGTCTTTGATCTTGCAGCCATTCTCTTCCTGGAATCTGCTCTGTGAAGGCCTAGAGAATTTAGGCCTTTCTCTGATTTATCCCAACCTATTCACCCTTCACTAGAGATAATCACATGGAGCACTCAAGGTCTGGAGCACAAGGATTTTTTTTATTTTTTGTTTATATATTTATATTACATATAAATATACATATATATGTTATATATATTTAGTAATTAGTAAAAGTTTATTGTGCATACACAAAAAAGACAGTTTGCAAAACCAGGAGCACTGAAAACAAAAATGTTTTATATATATATTTTTTAGAGAGAAAGAGACAGAGAGAGAGAGAGAGAACAAGCAGGGGAGAGAGGCAGAGGAAGAGAGAGAATCTTAAGTGGGCTCCACACTTAATGCAGAGCCCGACATGGGGCTCCATCCCACCACCCTGGAATCATGACATGAGCTGAAATCAAGAATCAGATGTTCACCCACTGAGCCACCCAGGTGCCCCAATTAGACCCTGCTCAGCTTCTGCTCTTTTCACCTTGTAGACATCCTTTATTTATTACGTATAGCAACTGAGCCAACCATTGTCAACTCACTCCATGGTCTGATACCAGATGTCTGCAAATCCTGCTAAAGTAAGGGTCCTCGGCTCTGGCCCTCATTGTTCACTCAGTAGCACAGAGGAACCAATGAATGGTTTGAGGTTTTACAATTTTCTTTTTCCCATACTAGTCTCTGTGCATGCTTCCTTAACACTCACACTCTTATATATATTCAAATCCTATCATTCACACTGGGGTTATTAAGTCATACTCTCTGGGGCCAGTTGGACTAACACAGTAATTTGACTCCTTTTATTTACCTGTTGAGTCTGTTAAAAAAATATTTGAGATGGTCCAAAACTAATTAAATGAATCAACCAAACAGCTAATTTGGTCTGTTTGTCTTTCTCCTAGCCTCCCTTCCTTCCTTCTTGCCATGATGACTACAAAACAATTTGCAAAAAAATCATTCTACTTTGTGATAGAGAGGGAAATCTGGGTCATATAAATTTATACCTATAATTTTAAAGCTCCCAGATCCCTTCAAGAGTATTACTGTTAATATTTTTCTCTAAATGCATAAAGCCTAGAGTTGGATATTGTGTTATGTATCTTTGTGAATTGAACTTTAATCTCTAAGTCCAAATAGGTAAAATAGAATCTGAATTGTTCATGAATACAAATAAAGTATTCAAGATTGCACATAAATTAAATGTCTTATACCCTTCGTTTGCCCAGGTCATGGACAATAAAATAGGGTCACAATTACATAGGCAAAAATAATATTCTCTAGTTCTACTTCAGTTTGCTTGATAAAAAAAACTCCAGGCCTCTCAAATCCCTTCTAAATAATTCTGAAGTCATGTCTTACCTTTGTTCTCAGCAGCCACCAGACAGGGAATATTTTTATCCTTTCCCGCTCAGGCCTTGCTTCCTAAAGCAATGGCTGCTGTTGAGGATCCCAATGTTAGAAACAAAGGTGTCACGATTTGTGCCTGGACTCCTTGCTCTGTTTTATTGTTTCTCAATTTCAAATGTAGATAAGCATGGTTTCCTGTTCAGACGTCTGTCATCTGTCCTCAAACAGTACCCCTTCTCTGATCTTGAAGTGAATCTTTATGACATAGTCGACAAGTAAGGTTTATTGCCTTATGCTTTTTCTCTCTTAGTGTGATTTTAGTAAAGCAGTTCTTTTTAAATTCTCAAATGTAATTTCCTCTCTCTCAGACACACAGTGTATTACAGGCTGGGATCCAAGTACAGATGTTATACTCACCTCCAACTGGTTCACTGCTTACCTTTCTCCTTATTTAGGTAAGTCCTATGCCTTTCAGAGCTCCCCAGAGATCCTTCCCCTCCATGAGACTTTAAAAATGCCCAGACCTTTAATCAATACAGCAAAGGCTCAAGCCCAGCTTCAGCAGATTTGTCAACAGGTAGGTATAGGAGAGGGCAGAATGGAAGCTAGAGATCAAGTCTTTCACTTACCCTAAGTCTCTAAATTTCTAAGTGTTGGAAAGAAGAAAGCTATTTTTGATTCTTCCCCTCACCCTATCCCTCATTTCTTTCTGATTATCTGTGCTGCAGGGTACTGGCTTTTACATACTTCATCCAAAAAGTAGGGATAGGTACTAAACTAAACCTGATCAGGAGAAAAAGGTACTAAGTCAGGATTAAAATTCTGAACCTGAGGAGCACAGAGGGTCTTCATAAACAACTTTGCTGTAGTTTCAGTTCATGGTTAACAGCCCTGCAGTTTAAAGGAATCTGTATGTTTAAAACCATGTGTTAGTGATTCGTAGATAATCACTATTTTTGTAATTTCCACATTAACATTGGTATCTCGTAAGAATGTAGGTGAAGGTGACAGAATAAATAAAAATAAAATATCATCTGCGCAGGATATTTTTAACCCCTTAAAATTACTCCCGAAATACAAGATAGCATTTGACTTCCATTATTGCCAGGCTCTGGGGTGAATGGCTAGAGGGGCTAATTGCCTTCTTCCTCACCCCTTTGCATTTTGCAGTGGAACGAAATTCTTCTGAGAACTGCAAGCCATCTGGCATGCTGCCCTCCTTAAGGTTAAAGTGGATCCTTAACTGTCAGGTACTGACTGGTGGGTTTGAAGCTAGGTGACATTTTGAACAAATTAAAAGGTGATCTGCTAATGCACACCTTTCATACAGGTTTTTGAATTGTTTCTTTTTATTCTTTTTGATTTCTCCCTAAATATTATGTTTCTTTTGATCTACTGTGAGGAGAGTTTTACTTCCTAGGGTCTCTTGATTACCTGTCCACAACCTCCCCCTTCAAATGAACCCTCAGATTAAGTCTTGACTACCTTTAGCACTGAGAACTTAGATAAAATGGTGAGAAGGGGAAGTTGCCTAGAATTAAAGCTTTCAAAATGCTTCTTCATATCACCTTGGCACCATTATGGGGCTATTTAAACCATGGAAATTATGTGTATCACTGATATGTATCTATTTTTCTTCTTTACTGTCAATATGTGTTGTAAATGTATTTAAGTAAGTAAATGTCAGAATTATAGAAATGTTTATACTTTTTCATTCTTTTCTGTTTTCCTCTTGGCAGTCTAACAGGTGTGGTCTCTCCACATTTACAACATTCCTGCTTTTTTCTTAAGAGTCCCAACAGACTATAGTGGAGTCTGTGTCTAACCACACCTAAACAAGTGATAGATTAAAAGACAAATATTATCAGTTGTTTGGATACCTTGTTTACCCTTGCCAAAACTAACTGATTAAATGGCTATGTATTTAAGAGAAAAAAAGAGGTAAAGTTAAAACAAAGTTAAGAGAGTAATAAAAGACTCATTTTTCATTTCCAAACATTGGTCTATATAGATAGGCAATGTTGAATGTGTCAAAAGATTATGCCTATGTAACATCTTTCAAATGCTAATCAAGGGATTATATGCACATTCTATTATTTGTATGTTCAGGAGGCAAAGGATATTTTCTACACATTATGTGCTTTTGTCAATGTCATTAAAAGTAATCTCTTCCTATTCATTTAACATGACTACTAATTTCAGGTAGTTAGATAATAACTATTGTATCCTATATGAAACTCTTGTATAAAAGATACACAGATTTTAAAGTGTATGAGTAATAGTAACTTTACAGTGGAGAAACCTGGTAGACAACCCCTTAACCAAGTAAAAAGTCATTTTGATAGCACCTCCACAGGGTGTGATGACACAAGCACATCATGTCTGTGGTATTCTTCCCCAAACTCTGCAACTTCAGTCTATTCATGAGAAAAGATCAGGCAAACCTAAACTGAAGGACATTCTACAAAATACTTGATCTCTACTCCTCAGAAGTATCAAGATCATGAAAGACAAGGAAAGAGCAAGAGACAGTCACAGATCAGAACAGACTAAGAACACATGATGCCTAAATGCAATGTGGTATCCTTTGTACCCAGAAAAATAACATTACCAGAAGAACTGTGGAAATTTAAATGAAGGCTATAGTTTGGTTTATAATATCATACCAACATTCATTTCTTAGTTTTTTTTTTATAGATGTACTGAAGAAATATAAGAAGTTAACAAAAGGAAACTGGGTGAAGGGTATACAGAAACATTCTGTGCTATCCTTGCAACTCTTCTATAAAGCTAAAATTATTTTGAAAGAAAAAGTTTATCTAAAAATGAACTTGTAACTCTGAGAGCTTATTTATAAGTTTGTTAATTCAACATACTTAAATAAAATAGAGCAGAGCAAGAAGTTCCATTCTGGTATATAGCTATATCTAAAGATCGTTATCTATATTTATATCTGTATCTGCATCTAAATATAGAGATAGGCACACACAAATACTCACACATACACATAAGCACACATACACATAAGCACACATACACATTAGCTTTCTCAGTAAGGATAAGATGACAGGGATGAGAAGTGTATTCTGGTTTATTGTAGACAATAAGATGCACAGAAACTATCAAGTTCCAATGAAATCTGGGATTTCTGTTTAATATTCATATCTCTTTCTCTCCTAAGCCCATTAGCTCACTTCTCCATAATGCATCAGTTCATAGTGGCATCTATAAAAGTGTTTCTTGCCAGTTTGTTCCTTCTGAAATTCTTACTCCTTTTCCCATCTGGCTTTGCAAATACATAAAATATCTGTGTTGCATCACATTATTTAAAGCAGCCTCCAATGATATACAGTGACTTCAAGCATGGCTTAACCGTTCCAATATCTGATGCAAATGGCTTCTTTAATACTCCTCAGATCAAGCCACCCAACTTTGGGCCTAACTGTTGTTTATCATCATCTGTGTAGCAGTCTGCTCTACTTTTCTTCCGTCTGTTCAGGCTTAGGCAAGCTTACTGTTGAGCAATTGCATTCCTTACTATTGCCAAAACAGGTTTTATTTTATGTAATTTTACACAGCCAAACTGCTCCCCTGACAGTAGCCACCCTGCTAGATGCAAGCTCATCAAGCTCACTGGTAATAGCATCCGAGGAAATATAGTCAAGAATCATTTAAGTGTTGACGTCAGGAAACAAAGAAACAAACTTTCAGGGTATATGTTTCTGATTGTTTACCATCCAGGACTGGATGACCAATTCAAAAAAGTAGAGGTATCTTTTGATCTTCTATGATATTTATTCAGTGAAATTTAAAATGCCATTAAGTAAGTGATCTTGACCATAAGTGTCATACATCTACCTATGCTTTGGGACTATGAAATTGTAATGTTTTTTAGGAAGACATACAAATCTCTTGATAAATATCAAGTTAAGTTGAGTCTGTGTGTGTGTGTGTGTGTGTGTGTGTGTGTCACGAGCACCCCTCTCTCTTTTTGGACAGAGGATGCAAGTGACTGCTCACTTTTTGCATTACACTTTGAAACTTACAAAATGATTTGGTAATATGTATATAGGCATACAAAGAATTTGGGAATAAAATATTTTAAGAATTTAGCAAATGACTAACAGCTCTGAGAGAACATATTGATGTATAGATACTCTGTTGTACTAATGATATTTAAAGGAATAAATATGGAATAATCTCACTTTCTTCTCTGAGACAGGGAAGGAGACTCCACTTTATTCATATTTTTTCTTTAACAAGATGTAGGAATAAGTGTGAGATCAGAAAAAATATAGTGTTGTCATCTGTAAAATATTATTCTTTCCCTTTGTCTACATCATATCTGAAAATAATCATGCTGTACATGTCATTTGTTTTGTATTTTGTCTCACATTTATACTTAAATTCTCATATAAGAGATTTTATACTTAGAATCTCATTTTATGTTGATGCAATAAAAATATAATTCAGACAAATAAACCAATGATAACATAAATTTCATCAAAATGAACACATGATACTTTATATATGACTCAATAACTTCCCGGGAGAACACAGAAGTATTTCCATGGGCACAGATTCTCAATCTTAGGGTAAACGCTCATGTAACTGGAAGGCAGAATAAGAAATACAGCAGGGATGTTCTTGTGGAAGAGAATGTCCCAGCAGTGTGTGCTCTTACTGAGTTGGCCTATCTTACCCAAAGGAAGTGAGCTAAAATGGGAATGGTGTACCCAATACATTATTCATTAACAGGGAGCACTTCCTCTCCATCTATGCCAAAAGCAGAACCAACCAATCTGCCTGCCATTCTTTGCTATGCCTTTAGAAGGAAACAGAAGCAAAGTACTCATCAGTCCTATAAAGAAATCATATAAAAGATTTCTTTAAGGACATAATGTAAAGCAATTGGGGAATTAGCATTATATAAAAGAAGCTTAATATGGATAATTTTGTGATGCAGAGATCACATTAGAGTATGAAAGTGAATACTTTTATTATACTATTGTCCATGTGGCACACAGATGGCTAGAGTCCAACAATGTTTTAAGCTCACACTGGAGTAAGAAAACGAATATTTCTATTATACTATTTATTATTGATTAATACAACAGAGATAGCTAGTGTTCACCAAAATGATGCTCCCCTTCCATATGGAAGATTCAGTATTATGAGCCACTGACTCACCCAGGAACTACATTTCCCTGATTCCCCTTTAATGTAACAACCATGTACCTAGTTCTCACCAGTAGATGTGGGAAGATATGTTTGTCACATTCATGCTAGAATCTTTTAAAAGCAAATGTTAATTTTCCACTGTCTCTTTGTTTTTGACCTAAGAGCCCCAAGGGATGTCAAAATCACAAGACGGAGGGGCTCTTGGTTCCAGAATTACCACATGTAAGAAACTTCCTCCTCACCACGAACATTGATAGAACTATTAAGTTTGTGGGAAATAAATTTTCATCACATCAAAACTAAATTAGGGGTTAGTTGTTCAGCAACTAGCATTATCCTATATTACACAGTTGGTCCATTATCACATGAAGATAGAGAGGTAGAAAGAATATCATCAATAATTATGCCTTACAAAGGCATCAGAGTAAAGGAGATACAACAAATGAAAGACTAGCTCTCTTAGCCGAGTTTGGGTTTTTATACCTGATATTCTAAGTAGAAGAAAATTACCAGACCCGAAAAACACTCAAAAAGAATGTTCTTTCTGAAACAGAAAAGATAACCAAACATGAAGTTTTTAAAGGAAATAAATTAGTTACATTAGAAATAATGGTTCCCTACTCATTAGAAAATTTTCTAAAGACAAAGATAATAGAGAAGAATTACAGAAGAAAAATCAAACCTACAGTGATTTGCCTATATGTGCATCCCTACAGATTTTGCTCCCTACACTCATATATTTCCAAGGCTGAGAGAGGTGTGCAATGTAAAAGGGCAGGGAATCATTCACACTCCTCTTAAATTCTCTCAATCTTAGTCAAAGACACCGTACTTCTCTGTTAAAGTATCAGTTCATCAGTGAAGCATTCCTAATTTCTCCATATGTTCCCTCCCCCTGTCCACTTTGGGCTCTTTTGGCATACACAGAACTTTGTGTAAGCCTCCATTCAGCACTAATGAATTATGGGTGGGCTGTTTCTCTAGGAGTGCTCTCTCACCCAGCAGTACTGTCACCCAGCAGCTTGAGGACAGAGGCCTTGTCTTATTCTTCTCTGTATCCCCAAGAGTCATTTATTCATCAAATATTTATGGAGAATTTATATTGTTCCAGACTCTATGATAGGTACTGAAGACAAAGACCCTATGCTAGGTACTAAAGATAGAATGGTGAACAAGACCAATAAGGTTTCTGGAGATTACATTCTATAAGAAAAAGAAAAGAAAAGAAAAGAAAAGAAAAGGAAAGAAAAGAAAAGAGAAGAGAAGAGAAAAGAAGAAGAAGAAGAAGAAGAAGAAGAAGAAGAAGAAGGAGGAGGAGGAGGAGGAGGAGGGAGGGAGGGAGGGAGGGAGGGAGGGGAGGAAAGGAGAGAAAATAAAGCGAATTGGGGGAGAGGGAGGAAGTGAAGAGGGGAGGGGAGGGTGGAAGGAAGGAAGGCAGACATTGAATTATCTCAAGTAATAATAATTTCTATGGTAAAAAAGAGGCAGGAATAGGGAATGACAGAGAAGGGCCTTCTTTAGGTATAACAATCAAGGAAAGTTACTCTGAGGACAATTAAAAGATGAGACTTAAAAAAAAAAAGAAATAGCTACCTATGCAAAAAAGATGGGTGGGCATCTCAGCAGAAGAAACAGTATGTACATACGCTCTGAATCAGAAAAGACTTGGAGTATTTACATAATAGGCTAATGAGTGTGAATGTAGTGAGTAAAGGAAGCATAGCCTGGCATAAGCTGGGGAGGTAGACAGTCTTGGAAACTTGGATTTTATTCTAAGTACAAGAGAAAAACATTTTTGTGCTATAAGCAAGAAAGTGACATTACCTAACCTGAATTTTGAGAAGAGCACTTTTGTGCAGGGAATGGATCGGTATGAGGGAACAACTTAGGTTATTTAAATGAACCCAATGAGAGATGTGAAGAATTGGACTCTGATGAAGGCAAAAGATATGGAGAGAAGGTGGCAGACCCAATATGTATTTTAGCTCTTAACTTCACAGAATGTACTTAGAGCTTAAATGTAAGCATTGACAGAGAAATTAAGGAATACAGGATGGGGGCGCCTGGGTGGCTCAGTCGGTTAAGCGGCCGACTTCAGCTCAGGTCATGAGCTCGCGGTCCTTGAGTTCGAGCCCCGCGTCGGGCTCTGGACTGATGGCTCAGAGCCTGGAGCCTGTTTCCGATTCTGTGTCTCCCTCTCTCTGACCCTCCCCCATTCATGCTCTGTCTCTCTCTGTCTCAAAAATGAATAAACGTTAAAAAAAATTAAAAAAAAAAAAAAAGGAATACAGGATGACTCCCGGGCTTGAGAAACTGTGAAGATGGAGACAATGTGTTGGCATGGTGGAAGGTACAGATGGGTGGTTGAGAATGGTGGAGTAAGAAGAAGTCAAGATTTCCATTATAAGGACCTGACCAATATACAAGATCTACCAGAGCAGATGCCAAGAAATACATAGGCTAGTCTGGAGCAGAGAGGAAATCTGAGTGGAGTGGAACATTTGGGGTAACCAGCATAAGGTATAATTAAATCTATGAGAATTACTCAGAAATAGAGCATATGAAGAGAATTCAGTACCTTTCAGTGTACTTCCTGTACATTTGTTGAATAAGGACAAGAATCCTGACCTAATTTCCAGTGCTCATGAGTATAGAGTGCCTCTACACCCTGCCTACTGCACCAAATTCCACCACCCTTCTTTTTCAATGCCTACTTTTTCAATGCCAATTGGCTATTCCTGCCTAACTGCCCAGATATTCCATCCATTCAGCTCAAATTTCTCATACCACATCCTAAGGAGACCCTGTAGAACACGCAGCTTTATTCCCTACTGCCAGAATTCCTATCCTTCGTATTTTGATCTGTCTTGCTGATAGTGGGTTTTTTACTCTGATAAGAACATAAGCAAAAAAATATATGTCCAGATGGTTCCCAACACTAAGGGAGATGGTGAGATCCATTAGCAAGTATGTATAAGGATAGAAAAAATAATAATAATAAAGAAAAACAGAGTCTAGAATAGCCTGAGCATTAGTATGTGTTCGGATATTTAGGGAAAAAAACCTTTATAGGTAGAAAACATGATTGAATATACCTCAAAAACTTCTGTACATATTCCATTAGGAAAAAGTCATATTGCATATTTCTTAAACAATTATGTGACTCTGTGTTTTTTTAATTAAAGATTTTCAGATCTTAAAGGTTAGACTCTTCTTCCCAAACATACTATGTATTTAAAGAAACAAAATATGATGTATGAGTTATTTAATATAAAAGAACATATTATTCTTTACTGGCATTATAGTTCTTGTTAAAAACTTCACTGTAAGTGATCTGAATTTTTGAACATTAGCTTTACCTCATTACCATAAAATCATGATCTTTTAAAGGCAGTTGAGAGTACAGCTAACCTTAAGAAAAGGATGTCATCATTTTCTGATTGATTACCTCTGCTTTCAAGAGCCAGTCACCCAGAACTTGTGTTTCTAATAAAATGTGATTTTTTTTTTCAGAAATGGGATCAGATCTGTATTTTCTTGGCTTTCTGAATACAAAACAGACTTTGTGGGATGCATGTCTAATGAGTCATCCTTGTTTTTCATGAAAAACATGATTTTCCAGTACTGTAGCATTTTGCTCTTTACTGATGCATTTGCATAAAATGAATATATTACAACTTGGATGTTGTGATTTAGTTAATTATGACAGTCACACTGATGCCTTGGTGATTTCATGAATCTGGAATGAACCTGAGTTTTTTTTAGGGGTCTTACCTCTAATATAAAAAAAAATACTGTAGAGCAAAACTCTTAATTGTATTTGATTATCTTAATAGTCTGAGTCTTAGAATGGACACATATTTACCATGAATAAAAAAAAAGTACAAGGTCTTTAACCATGAATAAAAAAAAAGTACAACCATGATTTAATACTTATTCGCTGGTTTTCACTTTAAGAAAGCTTCAAATTAGTTATCAATTCACAATTTCAGTGTTTTTATACCAGATATGTACATAGGCACATACAAAGTAAGAAGTTCTGTCACTGACACAGTTGCTAAAATCATCAATATGCTCAGAATATCTCCACAAGCTCCAACTGCCTCTGTGCTTACACTCATTCACTTATTCATTCCATTCTTGAGTAGCGACTATGTTCTAGGCACTGCCTTATGGACTCAGGATACAATAAAGATAAGGCAGCTAAAATAGTTGCTCTCATGTCTCTTCTAGTGGAGTAGACCAAAAAAATTCAATAAATTAGCTAATAATTACTTTCATAAATATGTGAAATAACTGGAATCCTGTGATACAATGACCGAGCATAATGGCAACCAATATTGCCTTAGCACTCCCCTCAGTTTGGCCAAACTTTAGACAGGTTTTTTTCCAGACTACAGACCCCTGAATTCCCTTTTCTTAGAGGATTTACTTTAGAAAATTTGCAATTGCCAATATTTCCCTGACTCCTTTACATGTAAATCTTCTCCTAGCTTCTGACCAGTTTTACAATGCAGGAATGTCTTTATCAAGGACTTGGACCATCCCTATGAAATACAATCATCAAGAAAGGAAGATAGGACCCCTTTCTTCCAGTCTCTTTGGGAAGGTAGGAGCCTAACTTCACCACTTATTGAACACAGCTGGCCTAACTGGCAATCTCACTGTTAATGTCTCCAGTAGTTTTCTACTACCTGAATCAGCACTTAAATACTCTCCCGCTTTTTGTTTTAGTGGGGTTGAGTTAAATATCCCTCCTTTACTGCAATAGACTTGAGTGAGTCTTTCTTGTCCGTTTAACTTGTCATTGCAGTTTTTCGCTGACAATAAAGGGAAACTCCATCATCTACTTTAAGTAGAGTGAAGGAAAAGTGCCCATAAAACAGATGGCATTTAAGCTCTAATCTAAGTAATGAAAAGTAGCCACATTGTGTAAGACCAGAGATGATCACTTCAGGTAGATGGAGTAGGGGGCATTAAAACTCTAAAGCTGGAAAGAGCTTGCCATGTTCACAGAAGACCAGGGTGACAATGACATGGGAATGAGGGGACGGTGGGGGGAGACTGATGGGCACACAGAGACCACATCATGCTGCACATTGTAAGCCAAGGTTGAGAGTTTATATTTTATTGCAGGAGTACTGGGAAACCATTGAAAAGTTTTCAAAAAAAGGAAAAATATGACCTGCTTTAGGTTAAAAAAAAATGCACCAGTTCTAAGGAAGATAAACTGGACAGGGTTAAGAGTGGTCCACAGTTATGGAGTCAGCCTTTCAATCTCACTTTGGAAAAAGTGTTTTCAAAGAATCCAGATCTGAGGAGTCTGGATTAGGTTACTGGGAGTTTAGAGAATTGGGAATAAATGTAAGATTTGAATTTCTCCCTGAAGAAAATTCACTTTGCATTTGGTCTTCTAAGATAAAACTACAGAGAACTTAATTAAAATTAAAGTTTCTCTGACTGTATTAAACCAAATACAATGATAAACTTTTCCAGTTATTATCTAGAGCACTAAACAGGAGTTAACTCAAATGACTCTCAGTATTGATGGGGTTCTATTGGAGCATTTATGGACCTGACTCACAAAATTGTGCCTGGCATGAGAATCAGACACTCTGTTTTGTTTCCAATTCCCCCCTTAACTTTATCACTAACCTACAGCTAACAAAAAATGAAGGGGGTGGTGTTGTTAGCAGGATAGATCTACATAACTTATTCATGAATTTGAAAACTGTAGATAGCCATCCAGCTAACACTGAAACTAAGTTAAACCTATGGTCCACATTACCTCATATTGCCTTTCACAGTCTCAGTCAAAACAATTTGCAAAGGGCAAGTTTTCCTCTATAACAACAACTCTAAAATTTAAGCCTGAATTTGACCATCCTAATTTCTCTAGCTAGGACAAAAAGCCATAATTGCTTATACTAGGCATATAATAATGTCAAATGATTCAATGAATGAGTAAAATAAAAAATACCCTCCAGATACTGTGAGTGAGAACATCCAGATCCTCTACAATTAGAAATTGTGAACCAACATCTAAACAAGGTTTTGCAGAAGTAGCCCACCCCAAAAGATGTTTTAATTAAACATTAATTATCCACTGCAGGTTCAGCAATTTTTTTTCTGCAAAGGGCCAGATAGTAAATATTAAACTTTGCCAACCATATGGTGTCTGCTGCAACTACTCAACATTGCCATAAATGACTATATCCCAATAAAACTTTATTTATGGACACTGAAATCTAAACTTCATATAACTTTCACATGCTGTGAAATATGTCATGTCTTCTTTTGATTTTTTTTCAACCATTTAAAAGTATAAAAACAATTTTTGGCTTGCAGGCTGTACAAAGCAGGTTTCTGACTAGATTTAGCGTGGACCATAGTTTGCCGACCCCTAGTCTCCTGCGTATCAGGCATGGGAGAGACCAAGGTGAGGAAGATAGCTTTGTAAAGGTGTTCATGATGAGACTAGGTACTCACCAAAACCAGTGAGTAAGGATTACATTTAGGTAGACCAGTCAGATATAACCTCAAAATGTTTGCATTAAGTTCATTCTTGTCTTTCATGAGGTTATGAAAATCTTGATGACTAACAAGGAGAAGTTGGAGAATAATCATTTCAGTGTATTTAAGGGCCTGTTATGGGGAAAACATTATAAAATAAATCCATTTTTATATAAGAATGATGTAGAGTGAAGGAAAAGCTTAAGTCTTCAGGCAGTTCCATTTGTGAATGAAACCATTCTACCATCTGTTCAACTCCTTTGGCTCTGGCATCATGCTCATCAGAAACTCTGATTTCCAATTCAGTTTCCCAGGTACTTTACAAAGGTACTGCTCTAAGTAGCAGATATAATTATTTCTACCATTAGAAATAAAGTTCCTCCCTATAAATGCATAAACTGGTAAGCTTAATTTCAATCAATTCCCCAGAGTCCAAGGTACAAAAATAACTTTTGAACATGGAATACAGAGAACTAGATCCTGGCCCCTTACTGAGCCCACCAAAGTAGTGGTGTCCCTTGAGGCCCTGCCTACACAGCAGGCACATAGCTCTTAACTGCCAAGTTCTCAGTCAAGCATTATGTTTCTCTCCTGTAAAACCTTCTCTTAAACACTTTATGAATCTATTTATATTTATTTTTCATTTTACTGTGAATATTTCAGTATGTGTCTCTATAAGGACTCTTTTTAAACATAACCACGGTGCTCTTATGTTTAAAATAAATTAATTCCATAATATCAATGAATAGCCAGCTGGTGTTTAATTTTCAGCCTCATAAGTATTTTAAACTTATACTTTTCTATTTTTTTTAGTGTATATATCTCTTTTAAATATTCTATATCTGCATATATTTATAGAGAGGCAAATGATTTATTTCTATTGTAGAAAATAGAGCTTTTTTAAAATTCAGTGTAATGCTCATCTTTCCATCCTCAATAACAGCCTTTCTCAGTAGTAAACAGGCTGCTGACTAAGAATTAAAAGATCAGATTTGGGGTCTTTCACTGCCACTTAATATATGAGATTAGGATATCACCAAAACTTCTCTGTGACACATTTCTTCACCCCATGAAATGAAGAGGTTGAATAAGTGGATGCTCTCAAAAATCCCATTCCACACCAAAGTTCTTGGGCTATACAATTCTGTAAGAGCACTTTGTCTATACCATTTATAAATATTCAGATAGGTGACACTCTCAAGTCTAGGATTTCATCTATTGAAGAGTGACAAATTGTATCCTCAATCTTTAAATGGAAAGAATTATGTTCATTTGACAATTTAAGTAATTCACATAGACCACATATCTTTTCTAATATATTGGATGATTCCTCTTACTCCTTTGTTTAGACAGCATAGAAAGAGCTAATCTAACCAAAACATCAATGTTAATAGTTAAAATAATTGGATCTTTTCCTAAAAACTAAAGAGTCTTTCAGCATGAGAAAACAAAAATATTTTTTTTTTTCAACGTTTATTTATTTTTGGGACAGAGAGAGACAGAGCATGAACGGGGGAGGGGCAGAGAGAGAGGGAGACACAGAATCGGAAACAGGCTCCAGGCTCTGAGCCATCAGCCCAGAGCCCGACGCGGGGCTCGAACTCACAGACCGCGAGACCGTGACCTGGCTGAAGTCGGACGCTCAACCGACTGCGCCACCCAGGCGCCCCGAGAAAACAAAAATAAAATTAGTATTGGACAATATGCATTTTTAAGTCCTTCCTTTCTTTGAACTTTAGTAAGCTAAATAAATAGCAGCCAATTGTATAAACAAGATATATGATGCAGCTTTACAAGAAACTGTATTTTCTGCATGTATATTTAATATAGAAACCTCAACTTGAAGTTTCTCTTTTATAGTTTAATATATTTCTCTACCACATTCTTCTTAGAAGGTAAAGAAAATTCTCTTTTAAATGTTAAGATCAATGATAGCCCAAAGGCTTCAAGAAATCAATGTTCCAGTGATAATTAAAGGTTACAATTTAAAGGAAGACTCACAATATAATAAGTTGAAATCCAATAATGAAGGCATAAGAAGTGGTCTAGATTATCAAAGCTAACATTTATAAATGTAACTAATAAAAAAACTTTCTAAACAGCTTCTTAAAACGTTAAAAATTTTATTATAATTTAACATTAGATATGAAGCCTATAAGTCTGCTCCAATTACTAACTGAATTACACAATTACTTAAAAGTGATTTTAGGGGGCGCCTGGGTGGCGCAGTCGGTTAGGCGTCCGACTTCAGCCAGGTCACGATCTCGCGGTCCGTGAGTTCTAGCCCCGCGTCAGGCTCTGGGCTGATGGCTCAGAGCCTGGAGCCTGTTTCCCATTCTGTGTCTCCCTCTCTCTCTGCCCCTCCCCCGTTCATGCTGTGTCTCTCTCTGTCCCCAAAATAAATAAACGTTGAAAAAAAAAATTATAAAAAAAAAAAAAAAAAAAAGTGATTTTAGCCAACTGTCCATACCTATCTCTGTGTTTCATATAGAATTAAAGAATCTGATCTTACTCCCCTGTAAAAGATGTATTTTTTCTTCTTTTAACACAGTTCTTAAGTTTAGAAAATAAGTGCTATAGAAATTTGACAAAAAAGTAATTTGGTCAATTTGGTACAACATAAGCAAGACTAAGGAAACACTCTAAATATAGATAGATGATATGGATATAGATAGATATAGACATAGATGATGATATAGATATAGACAGATATAGACAGAGACAGAGACGGAGACAGAGACAGAGACAGAGACAGAAATAGATACAGATGCAGATAGAGATAGATATATAGACACACATATTTGCGGAAAGGAATTCATTCCCTCCTACACTAAAGAAGGCTGGATGGTGGTAGACTGGCTATATTCTCCATCAATCTATACAAAAATATCTTCTTCAATGCCCTGCTACAACTACATCTGGGGAAATGTTTATGATACAAAAATGTGGCGATCAGAGACAATTTAAGATTAGATGGACAGGGCCAAATTGGGTTCAACAAATGAATACCAAGTTTATAATTCCAGAGTCATGTTGGCAGGGCAAGAATTCAGAGTGAAGTTATTTCATTCAACAGCTCAGCTCTCAAGCAAATGAAATGTTAATAAAATGATGAAGTTCAACAATGTTCTCAGACTTGTTGCTCAGCCTCTCCGTAGATGTCATAGTGTCAACCTTATGCACACCTTCTGCCTGGTTCCATATTCTCTATCATATTATTCCAACTCTCATCACTACTACTAAGCATAGGTGACCACAGGGAGGTTGAAACCTAATCCAAAGGAAGTTATTATATGGGTTGATGGTGACTTATATCTTAAAGTGTATACCCTAGTATAAAAACCTGACTAAAAAATCAAGTTTTCTCAGTAATCAAAAAATTGGGATACTGAGGCAGTTAGCAGTAATGGCATAAGCCAGAAGATTGCATCCAGTGATACCATGCAATAGATAATGCATAGCAGTAGATGATGCCATGCAGTAGATTCTGCCCTGAATGAACTAGGACAATCCAGAGCCATAAGAAAGATAGAGTTCTTTGAAGTCCATGTAGAACACTAGTCCCTGGAGTTGCTCCTTTTCTGATGATTTCACTTAAACAGCTAGAGTGTCTGTTCCCAGCAATTATATAAAACTGACACCCACCAAAACTGTTCCACTCAAGGTCACCATTATCTCTAGTTTGAAAAATCCAATAATTGCTCTATCTTTATTTTGCTTAATCCATCAATAGGTTTGATCACTCCTTCCTCTTGCAAATATTTCCTTCATTTGTCTTCCAAGACACTACATTTTTTTGGCTGTCCTCCTTTCTTGTAGTAAGTTTCTTCTCAGTCTACATTACTAGTCTCTCTGGCTTTTTAACAAGAAATTCCCAAGGTTGGATCCTACACCCACTCACTTGGTGATCTCACCTAATGTCATGGCTTCAAGTAGCATCTACTGGCTCAAAACTCCCCAAATTATACCTTCTGCCCATTTCCCTTGAATCCCAGACCCTTATTTTTAAATGCCTACTTGGTATTTATACAAATATACATCTAAAAATCATATCATACTATTCAAAATTAATTCTCAAGTATCCACCTGAAACATGCTGCAGTGGCATTCTTCCCCTTCCAGTAAGTGGAAACTTCTTTCTTTCAGTTGTTCATACCAAAAACTATGGCACCATTCTCTCTTTTTTTTAATGTTTATTTATTTTTGAGAGAGAGAGGCAGAGAGAGGGGGAGACAGAGAATCTGAAGTGGGTTCTGCACTGACAGCAGAGAGTCTGATGAGGGGTTCACACTCACGAACCACGAGATCATGACCTGACCTGAAGTCGGATGCTCAACCAATTGAGCCACCCAGGTTCCCCATAAAAACTATGGCATCATTCTTGACTCCTTCTCTTGACTCCACATCTTCAGTCCATCATAGAATTGTGACTTAATCTCCAAATACATAACCAAAACCTGATCACATTTCACTACATTCGAACCATCACTTTGATCCAAGTGATCAGTGTCTCAGTGCACCAGTTTCTGAACCGGTCTCTGTGTTTCTGCCATTGCCCACAACATTATATCCTCAACACAAGCAGCCAGAGTATTCTTTTAAACAAAGTTTGGTCATATAATTTCTCTACTCTAAACCCTCTAATGTTCTCCTATCTTATTCAGAGTAAAAGCCAAAGTCCTTATAATTATGCCAAAGGCTCTGTACCCTCTGGTCCTTCCATCATTTATCTCCCTGACTCACTCTATTTCAACCACATTGCCTCTTTGGTCTTCCTTGAATACACTATTTACACTCATGTCTCAAAATCTTTGCATTTGCATTTGATTTTCCCTGTATATGAAATACTTGCCCCTGTATATCTACATGGCTGGCTTTCTCGCCTTCTTCAAGTCTTTGCTTCAGGTTACATTTTTAGTGAGGACTCGCCAAAATAAACTGTTTAAAAATTTACCCATCATCTTACAGATCCCCATCTTTCTTCTCAATTTTAATTTATTTAGTACTTATCACTTATTTATTTTTATTTATCTGTCTCCTCTCCCTATAGTATCAGGTCCAAAGGGCAGGGATTATTTTTCCTCTTGCTCATGTAATTCCGTACAAAGAACATGCTTAACACATAGTAGGAACTCTATAAGCTTAATGGGCCTATTCCAAGCTCTGAGGGACACTCTATACCATACATACAACTTATTTTAATTTCCCATAGTCCTTATTTTCCTTTTAGATAGATTATTGGTCCTTAGACTACATACAGTGGCTAAAACATAAAAGTATTCAAATGCTTTTCTGGTTACCAATCCATTTGTTCTATTCCTAAGGTATTGCCAAGTATACAGTGGACAATTCTTGACTCCAAATCTCTACTTTGACACTGTGCAGAAAAGAGCTAACATGGGCCTGAGACTGTGATCTTTGTAGGGGACTGCTTGCAAGGTTGATTCTCAACTAGCATCTGAGAACTTAGATATTGAGATTTCACCACACTGATAAGAGTGACTCACTGTGCCTAACTGATTGTGACAATAATATGCTTTATGCTAAACACGTGCCTTCCTTCTAGGAGTCTGAAATGCCAGGCAAGGGCTAAGTGACCAATCCTCAATAAAAAAAACTCTGGAAACTGAGTTTAATGAACTTCCCATTTCACATGTGTTGTCACAACTCATTCCTGGGACAATTAAGCACATACTGTGTGACTCCATTAAGGAGGACTCTGGAATCTTGTACCTGGTTTTCTCCACATTTTCCCCCATGCACCTTTACCCTTTGCTAATTTTGCATTATATTATTTTACTGTAAACAATAATACCAGTGAGTAAAACTATATACTGAGTCCTGTGACCCCTCTGAGCAAATCATCAAACCTTGGGGGAGGGTGTCTTCGGAGCCTCCAATCTGGGCACTCATAGAACTCTTACTGAATGCCTTATATATGCTGAACATTGTGCTTCAACCCTAGTGACCGAGATAGAGCATAAATGAGCTTGTGGGCTTTATTTATTTATTGTTTTGCTCTAAAAACATGTTTTTCTTTTTTTCTTTTTTTTAACTGAAACAGCCTATATCCTGCTCTAGGATTCCTTATCCAGAGGCATCCCTTTATCAAGAAGCATTTCCAGGCACAGACACATGACAGAAATAGTGAAGAAAGAAACCCTGTGGAAAAGAAAGATCCACAATAGCAACTGGGTTCCAGTGCCAGCTCCAATAATCTCATTACAGTTTTCCAAAATGAACAAATGAAAGGCCCTGACACAGACTAATGTGTGCCCTGTATAAGCTGTACTCCTGGAAAGCTAAAGGAAACCCTACTAACTCTTTCCAGTTTGGGATCACAGGGCTTTTTTTTTTTTTTAAGACATGGAGTAAGGCGGTATCTTATCAAAGCTTCAATGCTGATTTTTAGAATCTGCCATTAAATCTAGTATTTGAACTTGAAACACTCAACTATACAGTCTCATGAAGAAAGCTTATTTATATGGAACATTTCCTACAAAAAACACAATAGTAAATGTAAAAATATTATCTTTTATACTAAATATAATAGTAGATGTGCTTTTGGTAGGAAGAAGTCTGCCACTTATACTAGACATAACCTCCTAAAATCTCATTTCTTTCTTTACTTGAGAAAGTCTATTTTTCTTTTGTACAAAATCCTGACTTCTGTATCACATGCATTCTTGTTCAAGTCTAATCATTGCTCTTCAAGAAAAATATTTTTAAAAGACCACCTAGTCAAAGGAAGATGGCGGCGTAGGAGGACACAGGGCTCACCGTGTCCTGCTGACCACTTAGATTCCACCCACATCTGCCTAAACAACTCAGAAAACCGCCAGAAAACTAGGAGAATGGAGTCTCCGGAGACAAGCACAGACGAGAGGCCCACGGAAGAGGGTAGGTAGGGCGGAGGGCAGTGTGCGCTACGCGGACTGGACTGGCAGGAGGGAGCCAGGGAGGTGGAGAGGCAGCCAGCCCACCTGGCAAGGCAGACCCCCAAGTCTGGCTTGAAAAGCGGAGGGGCCAGACAGAGTGTGTTCTGACAGCCAACGGAACTTAACATCTGGAATGTCATAAGTCACCAGCTCTGCTCCAAGAGCCGGAGGGCTAGAGGACAATGGCAGGGAGAGTTGTTGAGCCCCTGAGGACAGAGCTCAGCTTGGCAGGGAACAAAGGCGCTCACCAGCGCCATCTCCCTTGCCCATCCCTCAGCTAAAATCCCAAAGGGAACCACTTCCTGTCAGGGAACTTGCTTGCACCCTGCAAACACCCAATGCTGTACTTCTGTGGATCCATCCCTCTAATGAGTCTGCCTCCATCCCGGTGCCACAGGGCCCTCCCGAAGTGAACCACCAAAGGAAAAGCGAGCTGAGTCTGCCTCTCTTGCCCCCGTGCACCTTGCAGATCCACCCCGGCTAATAGGCCAGATCCCATCGAAGCAGCACAAGCCTGGCAGTGTGCAAGTAGACCAGACAGGGGCCACACCACTCCACAGTGAGTCCTGTCCCAGGAGAGGGGAAGAGAAGGTACACACCAGTCTGACTGTGGCCCCAGCGGTGGGCTGGGGGCAGATATCGGCCCTGACTGTAGCCCGCCCACCAACACAAGTTACTCTGGACAGCACAGGGGAAGAGCCCTGCAGTTCCGCACCACTCCAGGGAGTATGCAAAATGACAAAACGGAAGATTCTCCTCAAAAGAAACTCCAGGAAGTAGCGACTGCTAACGAACTGATCAAAAACGATATAAGCAATGTAACAGAAAATGAATTTAAAATAATAGTCACAAAAAAAAAAATAAAATAATAGTCACAAAAAGAATTGCTGGGCTTGAAAAAAGTATAGAGGATAGCAGAGAATCTATTACTACAGAGATCAAGGGACTAAGAAACAGTCAGGAGGAGTGGAAAAATGCTATAAATGAGGTGCAAAATAAAATGGAGGCGACCAGAGCTTGGATTGAAGACACAGAGGAAAGAATAGATGAATTAGAAGATAAAATTATGGAAAAAGAGGAAGCTGAGAAAAAGAGAGATAAAAAAATCCAGGAGTATGAGGAGAGAATTAGAGAACTAAGTGACACAATTAAACGTAATAATATACGCAGAATTGGGATCCCAGAGGAGGAAGAGAGATGGAAAGATGCTGAAGGTGTACTTGAAGAAATCATCGCTGAGAACTTCCCTGATCTGGGGAAGGAAAAAGGCACTGAAATCCAAGAGGCACAGAGAACTCCCTTCAGACATAACTTGAATCAATCTTCTGCATGACATTTCATAGTGAAACTGGTAAAATACAAGGATAAAGAGAAAATTCTGAAAGCAGCTAGGGATAAACATGCTCCAACATATAAAGGGAGACCAATAAGACTAGTGATGGATCTATCCACTGAAACTTGGCAGCACAGAAAGGAATGGCAGGAAATCTTCAATGTGATGAACAGAAAAAACTATGCAGCCGAGAATCCTTTATCCAGCAAGTCTGTCATTTAGAATAGAAGGAGAGATAAAGGTCTTCCCAAACAAACAAAAACTGAAGGAATTCATCACCACTAAACCAGCCCTACAAGAGATCCTAAGGGGGATCCTGTGAGACAAAGTACCAGAGACATCACTACAAGCATGAAACGTACAGACATCACAATGACTCTAAACCCATATCTTTCTATAATAACACTGAATGCAAATGGACTAAATGTTCCAACCAAAAGACACAGGTATCAGAATGGATAAAAAAACAAGACCCATCTATTTTCTGTCTACAAGAGACTCATTTTAGACCTGAGGACACCTTCAGATTGAAAGTGAAGGGATGGAGAACTATCTATCATGCTACTGGAACTCAAAAGAAAGCTAGAGTAGCCATACTTATATCAGACAAACTAGACTTTAAAATTTTTTTTTCAACGTTTATTTATTTTTGGGACAGAGAGAGACAGAGCATGAATGGGGGAGGGGCAGAGAGAGAGGGAGACACAGAATCGGAAACAGGCTCCAGGCTCTGAGCCATCAGCCTAGAGCCCGACGCGGGGCTCGAACTCACAGACCGCGAGATCGTGACCTGGCTGAAGTCGGACGCTTAACCGACTGCGCCACCCAGGCGCCCCTGGACAAACTAGACTTTAAATTAAAGGCTGTAACAAGAGACGAAGAAGGGCATTATATAATAATTACAGGGTCTATCCATCAGGAAGAGCTAACAATTATAAATGTCTATGCGCCGAATATGGGAGCCCCCAAATATATAAAACAATCACAAACATAAGCAACCTTATTGATAAGAATGTGGTAATTGCAGAGTAGTTTAATACTCCACTTACAACAATGGATAGATGATCTAGACACAGGATCAACAAAGAAACAAGGACCCTGAATGACACACTGGATCAGATGGACTTGACAGATATATTTAGAACTCTGCATCCCAAAACAATAGAATATACTTTCTTCTCGAGTTCACATGAAACATTCTCCAAGATAGATCACATACTGGGTCACACAACAGCCCTTCATAAGTATACAAGAATTGAGATCATACCATGTACACTTTCAGATCACAATGCTATGAAACTTGGAATCAACCACAGGAAAAAGTCTGGAAAACCTCCAAAAGCATGGAGGTTAAAGAACACCCTACTAAAGAATGAATGGGTCAACCAGACAATTAGAGAAGAAATTAAGAAATATATGGAAACAAACGAAAATGAAAATACAACAATCCAAATGCTTTGGATGCAGTGAAGGCAGTCCTGAGAGGAAAATACAATGCAATCCAGGCCTATCTCAAGAAACAAGAAAAATCCCAAATACAAAATCTAACAGCACACCTAAAGGAAATAGAAGCAGAACAGCAAAGACACCCCAAACCCAGCAGAAGAAGAGAAATAATAAAGATCAGAGCAGAAATAAACAATATAGAATCTAAAAAAAACTGTAAAGCAGATCAATGAAACCAAGAGATGGTTTTTTGAAAAAATAAACAAAATTGATAAACCTCTAGCCAGGCTTCTCAAAAAGAAAAGGGAGATGACCCAAAGAGATAAAATCATGAATGAAAATGGAATTATTACAACCAATCCCTCAGAAATACAATCAATTATCAGGGAATACTATGAAAAATTATATGCCAACAAACTGGACAACCTAGAAGAAATGGACAAATTCCTAAGTACCCACACACTTCCCAAACTCAAATAGGAAGAAATAGAAAGCTTGAACAGACCATAACCAGTGAAGAAATTGAATCAGTTATCAAAAACCTACCAACAAGTAAGAGTCCTGAAGGGGACTCCCCTGAAGGGGAATTCTAGCAAACATTTAAAGCAGAAATAATACCTCTCCTCCTCCAGCTATTCCAAGAAATAGAAAGGGAAGGAAAACTTCAGACTCATTCTATGAAGCCAGTATTACTTTGATTCCTAAACCAGACAGAGACCCAGTAAAAAAAGAGAACTACAGGCCAATATCCCTGATGAATATGGATGCAAACATTCTCAGTAAGATACTAGCAAATTGAATTCAACAGCATATAAAAAGAATTATTCACCATGATCAAGAAGGATTCATTCCTGGGCTGCAGGGCTGGTTCAACATTTGCAAATCAATCAATGTGATACATCACATTAATAGAAGAAAAGATAAGAACCATATGATCCTGTCAATCGATGCAGAAATGGCCTTTGACAAAATTCAGCAACCTTTCTTAATAAAAACCCTCGAGAAAGTCGGGATAGAAGAAACATACTTAAACATCATAAAAGCCATTTATGAAAAGCCCACAGCTAATATCACCTTCAGTGGGGAAAAACTGAGAGCTTTCTCCCTGAGATCAGGAACATGACAGGGATGTCCACTCTCACTGCTGTTGTTGAACATAGTGTTGGAAGTTCTAGCATCAGCAATCAGACAACAAAAGGAAATCAAAGGCATCCAAATTGGCAAAGATGAAGTTAAGCTTTCACTTTTTGCACATGACATGATATTATACATGGAAAATCCGATAGACTCCACCAAAAGTCTGCTAGAACTGATACATAATTCAGCAAAGTTGCAGGATACAAAATCAATGTACAGAAATCAGTTGCATTCTTATACACTAATATGAAGCAACACAAAGACAAATAAAGAAACTGATCTCATTCACAATTGCACCAAGAAGTATAAAATACCTAGGAGTAAACCTAAGCCAAAGATGTAAAAGATCTGTATGCCTAAAACTATAGAAAGCTTATGAAGGAAATTGAAGAAGATACAAAGAAATGGAAAAACATTGCATGCTCATGGATTAGAAGAATAAATATTGTCAAAATGTCAATACTACCCAAAGCTATCTACACATCCAATGCAATCCCAATCAAAATTGCACCAGCATTCTTCTCGAAGCTAGAACAAGCAATTCCAAAATTTCTATGGAACCACAAAAGGCCCCGAATAGCCAAAGTAATTTTGAAGAAGAAGACCAAAGCAGGAGGCATCACAATCCCAGACTTTAGCCTCTACTACAAAGCTGTCATCATCAAGACAGCATGGTATTGGCACAAAAACAGACACATAGACCAATGGAATAGAATAGAGACTCCAGAATTAGACGCACAAAAGTATGGCCAACTAATCTTTGACAAAGCAGGAACGAATATCCAATGGGAAGAAGACAGTCTCTTTAACAAAGGGTGCTGGGAGAACTGGACAGCAACATGCAGAAGGATGAAACTAGACCACTTTCTTACACCATTCACAAAAAGAAACTCAAAATGGATAAAGGACCTGAAATGTGAGTAGGAAACAATCCAAACCCTAAAGGAGAAAGCAGGAAAAAACCTCTCTGACCTCAGCTGCATCAATTTATTACTTGACACATCCCCAAAGGCAAGGGAATAAAAAGCAAAAATGGACTATTGGGACCTCATGAAGATAAAAAGCTTCTGCACAGCAAAGGAAACAATCAAAACTAAAAGGCAACCAATGGAATGGGAAAAGATATTTGCAAATGACATATCGGACAAAGGGCTAGTATCCAAAATCTATAAAGAGCTCACCAAACTCCACACCCGAAAAACAAATAATCCAGTGAAGAAATGGGCAGAAAACATGAAGAGACACTTCTCTAAAGAAGACATCTGGATGGCCAACAGGCACATGAGAAGATGCTCAATGTCGCTCTTCATCAGGGAAATACAAATCAAAACCACACTCAGATATCACCTCACACCAGTCAGAGTGGCTAAAATGAACAAATCAGGAGACTATAGATGCTGGAGAGGATGTGGAGAAACGGGAACCCTCCTGCACTGTTGGTGGGAATGCAGACTGGTGCGGCCGCTGGAAAACAGTGTGTAGGTTCCTCAAAAAATTAAAAATAGATCTACCCTATGACCCAGCAATAGCACTGCTAGGAATTTACCCAAGGGATACAACAGTGCTGATGCATAGGGGCACTTGTACCCCAAGAGCCTAAATGTTCATCAACTGATGAATGAATAAAGAAATTGTGGTTTATATACACAATGGAATACTATGTGGCAATGAGAAAGAATGAAATGTGGCCTTTTGTAGCAACGTGGATGGAACTGGAGAGTGTTATGCTAAGTGAAATAAGTCATACCATATGGTTTGACTCTTATGTGGATCCTGAGAAACTTAACAGAAACCCATGGGGGAAGGGAAGGAAAAAAAAAAAGAGGTTAAAGTGGAAAAGAGCCAAAGCATAAGAGACTCTTAAAAACTGAGAAGAAACTGAGGGTTGTTGGGGGGTGGGAGGGAGGGGAGGGTGATGGGTATTAAGGAGGGCACCTTTTGGGATGAGCACTGGGTGTTGTATGGAAACCAATTTGACAATAAATTTCATATTAAAATAAATAAATAAATAAATAAATAAATAAATAAATAAATAAATAAAATTTAAATCTTTATAAAAAAACAGCTAAAATAATCAAGGAGGTGGATGCTTTTCTGCATGCAAAGAGACTAAAGTGATTAGGATCCTTGGGCCTAGAAATACAAAGCTTTAACAAATATTTTAGTGCTATGAATAATTCATTTACCAAATCCCTAAGTCATCAGTAGTGATCACTTAAATTGAAAATAATAGTAAGTTTTAAATAGAAAACAGCCAACATTATTTTCTATAGTGTGGCGTACACTTTAAAATTCATCACAATAAGCAACACAGACTGAAAGTTTTCTGTCTGGTTGTTGTTGTTTTTGTTTTTGTTTTTTTTTTAAATCTGTGTTGGTTTCTTACTGCTGTGTAACAAACTACCACAAACTTGGCAGCTTAAAACAATACCCATTTATTTTTTCCAGTTCTATGGGTCAAAAGTCTAGGAGTAGCTTGGCTGCACTTGCTGTTCATGGTGTTAGCCAGGCTGTGATTTTATCAGACTCTGGAGAATAATCTGCTTCCACAATCATTCTAGTTTTTGGAAAATATAATCCCACACAACTGTAAGGAGGTCTGAGGTCCTTATTTTCTTGCTGGCTGCAGTCTAGCAGTCATTTTCAGCTCTTAGATATCACCCCAGCATTCCCTGCCCCATAGTCCCCTCCATCCTCAAAGCAAATAACAAGAACAAAATCTCCTTTGCTTCAAATCCCTCTCACAGTTCCAATTTCTTTGAAAGAAGAGTCCAGTTCTTTTTAAGGGCTCATGTGATTATACCCACTACTTATAAACTCCCAATCACAAGAACATCTTAAGATTTGGGACTTTAATTACTTCTGAATAATATCTTCCCAGCAGCACTTAGATTAGTGTTTAATTGAATAACTGGGAGGAAGTGTGTATATAGCAGGGTACTGATAATCTTAAGGGTCAACTTAGAATTCTGTCTACCACAAATCCTAATGCACAAGTCTCATAAAGTTGGGATTATTTAAATGTTTCTAATCTTTGAGATTAATATAAAATAAGAACATTCTTTCTCATCAGAACATAGCTGTTTGTGCCCATGTTAAAAATAGAATTTGGGCTGGGGCACCTGGGTGGTTCAGGCAGTTAAGCATCTGACTCTCGATTTGGGCTCCAGTCATGATCTCACAGTTCATGTCAGCCTCTGTACTGACAGTGTGGAGCTTTCTTGGGATCCTCTCTCTCCCTCTCTCCCGCTCATACTTTCTCTGTCTCTTAAAATAAATAAATAAGCATTTAAGAATTATTATAATTGTGGCTAGGGGCACCTGGGTGGCTCAGTCAGTTGGGCCTCTGACTTCGGCTCAGGTCATGATCTCACAGCTTGTGGGTTCAAGCCCCACATCCGGCTCTGTGCTGATAGCTCAGAGCCTTAAGCCTGCTTCAGATTCTGCATCTCCCTTACTCTCTGACCCTCCCCCACTCATGCCCTATCTCTCTCTCAAAAATAAACATAAAAAAATAATTTAAAAAAATAGAATTGTGGCTAGATAAAACATAAGTCTAAACCAGAATGGCAATCATTTTCATGTTCTAAAATTTCTAACTTTAATAACTATTCTTCAGATTTTTCTCATTTGCTTAATCATATCACCAATAGTTGATCTCTTTTCTATTTTTTTATCCTTCTTTCCCCAGGCTTAATTAGTAATCAAACTTACCTGATCAAAATCCATATGGATAGACTTCTATTACAAATAAGCTTTGGGGAGACACACTGTCAACCTAAATAAATGTGTGATGTCCTCAAAAAGTTCTCTATTGAATAGAAAAAGCAGAACATGAGAGAAAGATACACAAAGAAATGTACAGAAATCCCACTATCAAATGTCATGCACTGACAAGAGCAATTTCTTCATGGGCTACAGGACTAAAAAAACACTGCCTTGAGGTAGATTTACCCTGTAATAAGAAAACAGCCTTTGGGGGTGACAGACTTGCATCCTTTTCTGCTTATTTCACACTTATCTCACTCAATAATTATGTGAATGGCAAAACGATTCTGACTTCTTGGACCCTTAGATTCATCATCTGTAGAAATGAGATCAAAAATAGTTCTAGCCCCCAAGTTAATGTAAGATTTAAATGAAATAATGCACATATGGCACTTTGTAGTGTACCTTTACTTGGTCCTTTACATACAGTAGATGATAATATATGTCCAGTATTATTATCATCATTTGCCTAGAGTAAATTATGGAAAGTTTCATGAAAAGCATTCTTTCTCTGTGTACCATAAAACTTAATAAGGTATAATTTTCTTTACTCTTGTCTCTCCCTCCTGACAAACTGGCCTTCTGAAAGACAGACTCTGTGTACTCCTCTTTCTGTCATCTGTACTAAGTATGTGTTTAATAAACAGACATAAGCTGGCTGGTTAGCTCAGTTGATTAGATCATGATGTTAATAATATATATATATATGTATATATACATATACATATGTATGTATGTATGTACATATGTATATGTATACATAATATATACATATACATATGTGTGTATGTACATATGTATATGTATACATAATATATATACATATGTATGTGTGTATGTACATATGTATATGTATACATAATATATATACATATGTATGTGTGTATGTACATATGTATATGTATACATAATATATATATGTGTGTGTGTGTGTGTATATATATATATATATATATATATATATATATATATATATATATATAATTGGATAAAAGGACTGCGTAAATTCTTACCAGTATTTTCAAAAGTGGAAATCGTTAACCTTGGCTTAAGATAGGGAAGAGCAGCTATGGTAGACAGTAAAGAAGATGTATCCAGAGATTAGAGGGAACAAGTAGCTTCCTTGTGGGAAATGCAAATCATCAATGAGGATAAGTGATGTGTTACCCACTAGTTTCAAAGAGGAGTTTCAGGTATCAAGTTTTGACAAATGTATAGAGTAATATTGGGGAAATACCCAAATGCCAACTTTCTTATTTTAAAAAAGAAGTCAATTTAATTTTAATACTTCAGTTAGGTCCGATCCATGTTTCCTGTTTCTAACTGTGTCAAATGGATTTATCCCCTTTACTATCAAGAAACATCAAAGACAAATCAATTTGAGTTGAGTTCTTTAATTCATTCAATCTCCATCACCTTTAAATCTTTAGTAAAAACAAAAATATTCAGCACAGTCTGACCCAACAGGAAACATATTCTTTTTACCTAACTTCAAATTGGTCAGTCAAAAATTAAATTAAATAGTTTGTCAATTGTTTAACATCTATCCTGCTATATCAGATGTATAAAATTTAGTTACATTTTGATTTCAGTTTAATAGAAGCCAAAAATTATTTTAGAAGTTAAATTTTAAATATCTGCCTTATAGATAAATTCTCACATGCCATGGTAAAGCCTAAAGCAAAAATACACTGCCAAATTTTAAACTCTTCAATGTAGCCTCCTTTGATAGACTCTAGGTCACAGAGTAACATTTTGTTCTACATCTTCCCTTTTAATTAAATGTCCACAGCATAAACTTCAAAAAGGACACTTGTTCCTAGAATAGGTTATGTTCTGCAAAGCAAAGCAAAGCAAAATTCAAGGGTGAGTGATTTCTGTGCAGAAGCACAAATACGCAAAACCAGTACTGTAGCTGACCCAATTATTTTAAATATTAAGAGAAGAGGCCTGATGCTACTAATCTAACTTCCTAGAACTTTCACAAAGGAAGAACATGGAACTTAGGGTCAGATATTCCTGCAACCACTGTGACAGGGACCAGTTTGCTTAAATTTCATCTGTAAAATGGAGATAAAATCTCTTCTACACTGATATTGTGGGATAAAATGATATACTACATGTAAAATTCTTACTGTAGTGTGTGGCACAGTATAAATGCTAAATAAATGATAAATATCATCATGTCGTCAGTGAAGAAAATAACCTTAGCAAATTGGCACATAAGCTACTATGTTTTGGAGAATAGCTAAATTTAACTGTACTGCTGTGTTATGACCAGTAGCCTAAGTTTTATAAGGTGAGCTGCCATTTTTCCTGAGCTTGTGTTTTCTTAGGGGCACACAGATCTACTGATAATTTGTGGGCTGATAATCTATGCTGATAATTTGCTATAGACAGTAAAGTCAAGTCAATAATTCAGTCAGGGAAAAGTAGGTCTATGCAGGTTGAAGTTGAAGAAGCTGTTTTGTTACCCACTCACTGCACGTAGAACAATCATCTCTGTGAAAAAGTTGTAGTCCTTAATTCTGTCCCAGTTTATAATTTCACCATGTAATTCCTTATATTATTGTATTGTTGCTATAGCAAATTACTAAAACCAGGTGTCTTAAGCAACACATATTTATTATCTTGCAGTTCTGGAGGTTCAAAGTCTGACAGGGGTCTCACTAGTTTAAAGTCAAGCTGTCAGCAGGGCTGGTTCTTTCGGTTTTGGTTATGCTAATTTTGGAATCGTTCGCTTTCTATAAACAAATATCAGCTAACAGGATAGAGCTGTTTGCTGAACTTTAGAGGGAGCCACACTTGGGCTAAACATTTACTAGGATACTTGGGTTAATTCTTTCAAATGTATAGGCTAACGACCATACCATTTCAGTAAAGAAATTGATTTAAAAAAAAAATCCTTGTGCCTGAGAGTAAGTAGCATACTTGAACTATAATCATTACCTTCAAACTATAATCATTACTCTGCTATTTTTCTCTTAATTTACAAAAGGGATTGTCAAATCTATAACTTTTTTTAATGTTTATTTATTTAGTTTGACAGAACCCACATGCATTCAGGGAAAGGGGTTGACAGAGGGGAGAGACAGAATCCCAAACAAGCTCCACGCTCTGGGCAGAGCCCCACTCGGGGCTGGATCTCATGACCATGAGCTCACCACCTAAGGAGGTATCAAGAGTCAGACACTCAACCAACTGAGCCACCCAGGCACCTATCAAGTCTATAACTTTGATGTTAGACTCTTTCTTCTCAACTACAGCTGAATTGTTACATTTATTTGTGAACACTACATACTAAAGATATAAACATAAATACAATCAAGCTTATGCAGCAGAGTATTAACAGGAACATGAAAGATTTGGAACAAAATCGTATGTGGAGCAGTTGGAGGAATCTGGATTATTAAATCAAGTAAAAAAGTACTTGATGGGTCTAGAAAGCAGGGAAGGATGGAAACAAGTTTAAAATGATTTAATATAAGACTTCTTAAGTGCTTACTATGAGCCTGGACAGCACTAATTGTGAGAATACTCTAAAGAAGACCCATACTCTTCCCTCTATTATCAGTAGACCATACTTTCTTTTCTCTGGACCCTTGCATATTCCATTACCTCTGTCTGCAAAACTTTCTCTTTTCTTTGCTTAGATATTACTGCCTTCCTTCAAAGAGTTTGAAAGACATTACCTGTGATTGCCCCTACATTGCTTTTCTCCAACACAGGGCAGAAAACATGTTTGTCCTGTGCAATACTGTGTCTCTGGCGCTTAGTATAGCTCCTGGAAATTTAATATGTGTATAATATATATAAAATAAATAAATTCATAAATATGAACTCAAAAGATAAAACCAAAAATTTATAAGTTTATATAATGACAAATTCACTAACTTTATTAAGAGAAGCAGATTTTCTCGGACAACTGAGTTGTCCAAAGTTCACAGGAACAAATAAAATTAATTAATTAATTAATTAATCAACAGGATGTAATGAGTTCAACATTATAACTGTTGCTGCATACCTGATGATATTACATATTACCTAAAGGTACCGAGAGTACAGAAAGATCTTTCTCTATTATGAATTGACCTTTCCTAGTTAAAAATGTATTTCTCTGTATTATGTGTCTTATAAAATGAAATGTTTGCTAGATGGACGAATACATTTTACAATTTTACAGTCTGTCTCCAATTATCAATTATATTTATTTATATAATGGTAAATATCCAGACGGTAACAGAAAATCTTCAGCTGGCCCTGTGTAGTTGTCAAAATTTTAAGTACATTAGGCTTATTAATGCAGAAAATGTTTACTACATCTTAAAACTGGTCCCTAGAAACATGGACAATTATAAATGAAGTTGTCTGAGCTCTAAGAAGTTCTAAAGTAAGAGAATAAAATCTTTTTTTTATATGTTTATTTATTTTTGAGAGTGACAAAGACAGAGCACAAGAGGGGGAGGGGCAGAGAGAGACACAGAATCCGAAGCAGGCTCCAGGCTCTGAGCTGTCAGCAGAGAGCCTGACTTGGGACTTGAACTCATGAACCACGAGCTCATGACCTGAGCGGAAGTCGACGCTTAACCAACTGAGCCACCCAGACGCCCCAAGAGAATAAAATCTTTAAAAATTTTTTGCCAGGTGGGGATAAAAGTTGGAGTAGCCTTTGTCCCCTTGTGATAATCAAAATAGTTCTATTTCTTCCTAATACTTATATTAAGAAATCAGATATTTTCAAAAAGAAAACAATTGGATAAGTGAAAATCAGACCAGAGGGAACAGGAAGGCCAGGCTCTAAAATAATCTAAAAGAACAGGTTTTATGCATGTTTAGCAGCAATTACTCTAATTGACAGGACATGATTTTAAAAGTACTCCTGCAATTTTTCTTCTATGTTGAAAAATTATTTACTTATGTTAATATGTTCAGAAGATAACACAAGTTAACAATTTGCTTGCAAGGATCAAAAAGAGTGGACACCTGGGGTACCTGGGTGGTTCTGTCGGTTGAGCATCCAACTCTTGGTATTGGTATTGGCTCAGGTCATGATCTCATAGTTTGTAGGTTTGAGTCCTGTGTCAGTGCAGAGTCTGCTTAGGATTCTCTCTTTCTCCCTCTCTCTCTCTCTCTCTGCCCCTCATTTGTTCCTTATTTATCAAAACAAAAACATAAACATTTAAAAAAAGTGAACACTTAAGGAAAATATCATTTTCAAACAGAAAATATTATTTTCTCATTCTCAAGAAAACAGAATAGCTCACCCTACCATTGCTATGCAAAACTAAGAACACACTGACTATTCTTCAGCATAGAGGTCCTGTATCTAAACAAGAAACTTGAGAAGTCAAAACAACATGCCTTTAAAAACTCCACAGACTTAAATATATGTAATCTTTGAAAGATGGAGAGAATCTTCCACTAGTCCTAGCTTTGGTTCAATAAAAATAAATAAATTTTGCTTTCAGAGAAGCAGTATCTTCGGGGGAGTCAGACCTACATGGGTGTAAATCATAGCCATTACCCCTCTTACTGGCTCTGCAGGCAGAACTTGTAAGTCTCATGTTGGCAGACAGTAGTCCTTGAGGTCCCTAGCAAAGGGATGCCGGTGTTTACTTCCTCTGGAGTTGATGGCTAGAGAAGAAAGAGTATGAATACTGACTCTGAAGGTCCTTTAGAGGGCAAAGTCAGCAATCAGAGAAAGGTAAATGAATCAGAGAACCAGCCAAAATGTTGGAAGAAAAACTTCTAAATTTTACCTGTGGCAACACAGACACAGAGCAGACTGTGGAAGGCTGTCACTCTTAAAAGTGAAATGTGCAGAGAATAAAGAGAAGAGTTGATGCTGAAAGTTCCTGACTGTCTAGAAGTGAATGTACAATGATAACACTGAGGGTGCTGACTTAAACAAAATCATGGGTTATGAAATCACAGAGGGATAGGGAAAAATGAAAGGTAAACAAATGGGGAGGGTAAGAAGTACATTTAGTATATATATCCTCTAAGACATGCAGGTAAATCCCTAGGGAACAGTAATATTTCAGGGATGGTAGGAGGAATAATAGAAACTGCAAGTGCTGACAGAGGTTAAGATAGGCATGCTTTTAAATTTCAGCAGAGAAACCACGTAAAAAGTTTGTCTCTAATATGCAGAATCTAAAAAATCTGAACTCAGAGAGTAGAGTGGTAGTTATCAGGGTCTGGAGGTAGGCAAATTAGGGAGATGTGGTTAAAGAGTACAAACTTGAAACTAGGTGAGTAAGTTCTGGAGATCTAAGGCAAAGCATAGTGATTATAGTCAATAATACCATATGTATACTTCAAAGTTACTAAGAGACTAGATCTCAGTATCAGCTAATGCTATGATGATAACTAATAATACTGCAATATATAAATGTATCAAATCATCGTGTCATAAACTTTAAACTTACACAATGTTATATGTCAATTATATCTCAATTAAAAAAACTGTCCAATGCAGCAGAGAGAATTGGCAGATTTCAGCTTATAAGACACCTTCTAATTTGATATAGGCTGATCTCTGGTGACTTGTGAGAGCAATGACAGGACAGTGATGGGGCAATCAATCACACTACGGTATGCAGCAAAGGAGATGTGAGAAAATAGAGGCAAAGTGTGTATAAGCCCCATTAAGATGGTTGGCAGGAAAGAAAAGGAAGGAGTTGCCTTGGTAGCTTGAATTATAACAAAATTAGAAACATATTTCTGAAGATTGCCAAAAAGTCTTGAGCAGCTTTTAAAGCTGAAAATTTTTAAAAAGGAAATTTAAGGTGCAAGAATATGATGAGAAAGTTTCAGAGAATTATAGAGATTGGTATCAAGAATCTAGGAGATGAAGTCAAAACAGAATAAAAATAGGTGAAGTTCCTACCCTCAGACAAGATATAAAAATGTAAATAAGTTTGTAGGATCAACCTCTCATTCTTTAGAATGATTCACCAGTAATAAAAAATACCTACAATGTTTACTTGACTTAACTCTTTTCATTTATACTTTTATTAACTAAATTCTATTTAAGACATACTCAGTTTAAACAGTAAAAGTATTAATAGATTTGAAATTTTATAAGGCTACCATAAGGTTAATCTTCCAAGATAAATAATCTTCCTGGAAACTTTGTAGTCATTTTTATCTCAATAGTTCAAGACTCTTAGAAGATTTTACCAACTATCTCTTAAATACAGCGTTACTTTGCCTATTAACAGTAAGACCTTAAAAATAGAGGAAAAATAGCTTAATTTCCATGAAAATTGCAAAACCAATTTACTCATTACTTATGACCATTAGAAATTTTCATTCTATTTCTTAAATTAATATTTTCCCAGTAAAAATACAGACCATGAGCAAGACTTTGTTACAGAGTGTAAATATCAAGAAAACAACCTAAGGCTGAACTCTACTCACTGCTATGTAAATTTATTCAGCTTTGGATAATTAACAGATGGTTTTTCTATATTCAGTGTTTATTATCCTATAATCATTGCTAAAATGAATAAGTATTTTATATAATATTCCATCTAGAAATATAACCAAAAGGTAACAATTCATTCAATTTATAGTCTAATTAAAATTCCTTATTAACATGCATCATTTTTAAAGGAAAATGAGCATTCTGAAATCTAAATGGATTAAGACTAGCATGTTTTTTCCATACATGTTTTTGTACATGTTTGTTTCATAGACAAAATACTATGTAAATAGATTATAGAAAGCATTTTTAAAGTACCTACTTACTACTGGGCATTTTGCTGATTAGCTCATTTATTCCTCATGACAACCATCTGAGGCAGAACTTGCTATCTTTATTTTACAGATGAAAAAGTGAGAAAAGAGGTTAAGTAATTTTCCCAAAGTCATACAACTACTGGATGACAGAGTAAGGATTCAAACCCAGACTGTGTGGCTACCAAGTGTGGCACTGTGGATGCTGTGCTATTCTGTCTTCACTGGTTTTGACTATGGATTAAATACCCGGCTTGGACTAATCGCAAATAACACCAAAAACAATTCACTGAAAAACATGTATTCAATAACTAAACAATCTTGTCTATATAATTTGAAACAGACTATTTGAATTGAGTGAAATTATTGCATATTCTGAAACTGTGTAGACAAGCCCTTTTCTAGGCACAAATAGACAATCACTAAAGGTTAGCTTCTCATTTCAGTAAGCAACTATTGGGATTTGAATTCATATTCCTATGAAGGTTGCATTAACTCCTTCAAGATCTAAGAGTTATCACTTAATATGTTAATGTATTGGGGGGCGCCTGGTGGCTCAGTCAGTTGAGTGTCCAACTTTGGCTCAGGTCATGATCTCGCGGTCTGTGACTTCGAGCCCCGCATCAGGCTCTGTGCTGACAGCTCAGAGCCTGGAGCCTGTTTAAGATTCTGTGTCTCCCTCTCTCTCTCTGCCCCTCCCCTGCTCATGCTCTGTCTCTCTCTCTTTCAAAAATAAATAAACATAAAATTTTTTAATATGGTAATATATTGGAGAAGTAATTTATCTTGCCTCTCTCCTTAGGAGTATTTGAATAGAGAATCTAACAATTTTTGGGGTATCTATACCATATTAACCTCTTTCTGGAAAAAAAAAAAAAAGACCTGTGAAATTCTCTAGGACTATCCACTTTGATAGCAGATTTTTTCATGTACCCAAAGAAATATCCCAGCTCATTGCTGCTTTGGTAACCATGGACTCCAGAGCAAAGTATTCATAAACAGGAAGCTGAGTCTCTGTGGTGTCTATCCCCTGACTAGCCAGGCAAGAGATAAGCTCTCTTTAACAAACAGCCTTCCTGTACATATGGTTGGAGAGACATGAGCAACCCATTTTTATACAAGTTCTTAGCCAAACAGACCTAACTTGAACCTCTATTAATCTTGTATGTATGTTTTATTATTCAATTTTTCAAGGGTTCTAAACAAAACCATTTTCATTAATCTTTATTTAAGAAACATAGAAAGAGCTTTCATGTGTCACAAACTCTAAACCATTTGATTAAATTCCATTGATTGATTTTGATTGAAGGCTTTTTCTCTTATCTTTACCGATCATAATCTAACATTGACAGTACTGTAACTTCAATTAATACTATTTAATATAGATACAAGTGTTATTTGAATCCATCAACTACCTGTAGCACCTGAAAACTTGGTCTACTGAGAATGTGTGAGTGAGTGAGTGTGTGCATGTGATTTAAAGGATGGAGATCTGTCTAGGCATGTCATGAAACAGAAAAAGGAAAGCATATGTGACATTTCAAAGTGATCCAGAAAGAGACCAATTTGTCAATAAAGAACATGCAGCCCAAGATGTCTAGGAAAAAAGGTAAACAGCCCCATTCAGCCACACTTCATTTGGATTTTAGGAACGAGTGCCCCCTGGCAATCATCTGAGTAACCCCAAAAAACCTTGGTGTCTGTAGCATTACTGTCACACCTGCTATAAATTTGAACTATACAAACACTTGTGTACCCAATACCAGGATGACAAGAATATATATTTTATTTATATTCATCAATTCTGATAGACTATTTTGTTAAAAGAAAATCCCTTAATATTATTTAAGAATAAAAAATAAAGTCATGCTAAATTTGTTTTCACATTTGTCCTTCTTCTAGCCTCTAATATTACTTTTCTCTTGCATATAGTTAGAAATCAGAAACAAATGATCAGTCCTAAATTATATAATTTTAGTGATTTAATTACTTTGAGACAAACTAAACATGTTCATTCTCAACCTTCACTTAATTCAATTTATGAACCATTCATTGAAAAATAAAGCTAAGAGTGATCTATATAACAATAATCCCAACCCTAATTTTATATCCCTTCCTTCTTTTATTTTCAGAAATATTTGTTAATAGCATATCATGTGTCTGGAACATTATACACCAGTGGGAAAAGATCCAGAATAGGGTGTAAGTGTGTACAATCAAGGGAGGGCTTACTCCTCAGACCATCTTAACCTAATGAGCTCCAGCCAAGTGGACATCACACCCTCTACACATCAATCTCAAATTATTTTTCCTGCACTTGTATTGTTTTAGGTTTCTACAAAAATCTCTCTCAAAAGAGTATATCAGGTGCCTAAAATTCTTTTTTCCCGCGCTTTTCAAAAATTATGATGAAGATCTAATTGGTACATTTATATTTAGTCTTTTAGAATGAGTGCCCCTCCTATGGCATTGACTTCATAGGGATAGAATCAAATGTTCAAATTTGATTCCAAAATTACTGAATTATTTTAGTTTTTTCCTTTCCAGTATCATTTCAAAACTGAACAGCAATAATAATATAATCACTCTATATGTTCATATGAAAATTCCACTTAAAAACTTTGGGCTATATTCCTTCTAGACAAAGGACAAACATAAAATTCATTAATCCTGTTCTACAGAACACTGTCATTAGAAGCGCTACAATGAGTTGCCATAGTGGCAAAGAAATATTCAAGTTTTTTTTGAAAATACCAATTCTAAGATATGTTGAATCATCTCTAAAACACTATTTGGGATATTTTCAGAATACTGAATGTGTTCTTGTTCATACAATTACCTGAGGCAAGTGCTTCCTTAGTGGTCTGGTGAACACAATTCTGTCACGCGAATGGGATGATTCACATTCACAGGTCTCTTAAATCAGAAAAAAAGCGCGACCTTTTACAAATCCCAATCACATACATTTTCTCTCCATCTGGAAATTACATATCCTGTACCAATACCCTTTGCTTCTAGTCATTGTTAAGAGAAGTGACAAATCATTCTCTTTATGATTTATATGGCCTGGAAGGAACGATGATTATGTTTCTTCCCTAGTTTAACTCATCAAGATGGATTTAAAAGTGCTTGTGCTGAAAGTGAATACTACAATGATGTCACAAAATGAAAACAAAACCCCCGTAGCAGGGATGATAATTTAAAAGAGGAATTTCCTTCTTAGATTTAGTCTTTTTTATCTTTTATAAACACACATTTTAAAATTACCATTGTGACAGACAGAATAATGGCCTATGAAAATGTCCACATTCTAGTCCCTGGAACCTGTGAATATGTTACCTTACATGGCAAAGGCAACTCTGCAAATGCAATTAAACTAAAGACCCTGATATGGGGGGATTATCCTGGATTACTCAATGTAATCACAAAGGGTCCTATAAGAAGGAAGCAGAAGGATATGTCACAGAAGGAGATGAGACAATAGCTGCAGAGCTTGGAGTGATGTGGGTCCACTCCAAAGAATGCAGGCAGCCTCTAGATGTTCTAGACATTATAAAAGCAAGGACAAAGACTTTCCCTTAAAGCCTCCAGAAGGAATGTAGCCCTGCCAATCCATTTTAGATTTCTGACCTCCAGAAACACAAGAGCATAAATGGGTGTTCCTCTAAGCCACTAAATTTATACTAATCTGTTACAGCAGCCGTAAGAAATTTATGCATCCATATTTCGTATTTAAAAATAAAAGAATGAATTCTGCTGTCACATTTGTAGGAAAATATTATAGTTTAATATATGTGACAAAATACCTAGAAGTATCATCTTAGATAAATTGGTTTTACTTAATTTAATAAATTCTCAGACCATCTATATCAGTCATATAAATAAAAATTCAATCTGCACCATTTTCCTCCCTTTTAAGAAGAAATAATAGAAGACTAAGATGTTGTCCAACCTTTAAAAGGGAGACTTTCCAATGGCCTATTCTTCTTTCAACCTCTAATAGTAATAAAAGATTTTCCTTTAAAGTGAGGGTAACATTTCTTGCTCCATTGGGGAAAACATAAAAGCGTTTGTATATTACCACTTATTTCTTTAGAACAAGTGTAATAGCATTTCACGAGCAGAGTAAATGCATAAATATGTCTTGACAAAAGGAACTGAGATTGGTAGTCCTTCAAAGAAACTTGCATTCATTTTGGTGGCAGTAAAATATTGCATACCCTCTTAAAAGCTGAAATAATAATGTCTGAAATATGTACGTGAAAGCCCTTTGAACATGCATCACATGGAAGGGATCACAACCACAAGAACAGACAGCATTCAATTCTGAAGTGCTCTGGGTTTTGCAAATAAAAAAAAGAAGAGAATTTATTTTTTTAATGTTTTTATTTATTTTTGAAACAGACAGAGACAGAGGATGAGCAGGGGAGGGGCAGAGAGAGAGAGAGACACAGAATCTGAAACAGGCTCCAGGCCCTGAGCTGTCAGCAAAGAGCCCGACACGGGGCTCGAACTCACAGACTGTGAGATCATGACCTGAGCCAAAGTCAGACACCCAACTGACTGAGCCACCCACGCACCCCAGAAAAGAGAAGAGAATTTAAAATTTTGAATGTATGCAGACCTTTTTCAGGGAAGCACTGGAAAATGTTACAATGCTGATGCATGTGAACAGAGATGAGATAATTCATTGTCATTGGTAAGCGGAATAAAAGGTACTGTATGAAGAAAAACAAATATGTTTCTCAAAGCAAGTAGTAATTCTAAAACTACATAGTCAAACTGGTAATCATGACCAGAACTAACTGCAGGTACCAGATAGAATATTAGTAATATTTTGAACTCCTACTGCCTTTTTCTGATTGCCCACCCCCATTTTAAGTACATACATATATTAACCTTTTATAACTTTATTTCTTTTGTAGTAAACTAACTGTTGCCCTGCAGAGGAATGCCCTTATCTTCCTGCAAAACAAAACTTCTCTCTCATAACTAAAGGAACAGTCAATCTTTAAGATCCTTTCTTGGACTGCTATTCTAAGGCACCAGTTAAGCAAAGAGCATCTCAACTGAATTACATCATCCTGGTAAAAAAAAAATATATAGTTTGGGAATGTAAGTTCAAAACAGGTTTAGCTAGATATACTCTTTTTGAAGCATTTACTATAGAAAATGGCTCCTCCTTTTGTGCCTAGTCCGTACTAGAAGTAAATGTAGAGATAATAAAGACATTCAGTACAAATGTAGAATTCACATGGAAGCCAATTTTAGAGAGAAGGGGAAAAAATCCAAATATCTTTAATCAGCATATCACCATTAGAACAACTGTTTGCAACCCTGACAGAATTATAAATCAATTACTGAGAATTCTCTCAATTTACCTCTGATGAGCATATGCTTGTGAAATACAGGAGAGTAGACCAAGCTGCTAAAGATAATTGTTCACAAAGCATTTTAACCTACATTTCAGCTGATTATTAATTCAGCTGATTCACATAACCACCTTCTTAAATGTATGTCACTAAACTTAAAACAGACTAAGGACCCAAAGAACTTAATTCAAAGTCACATATCCAGTAATTATAATGATCTAGAGGCAAACCCATACATGTGGACTTCAGGACCCGTTTTCAAATTTCAATTATTTATTCATTGTATTAGTAGGCTGTTTTAACATAACCAGTGCTGTCAAATTAAAATGCCAAAAATAACTATACAATCCCAAAGTTGCTAACCCTTACAGAAATATTGCGAGGAAAATAAAACAAAAAGCATGAAAATGTATTGAATATTGCAGTACCTAACAGAGTAGCCCAACTGTTGGATGGACTCAAGGTCAAAAGCAGAAAATTAGATTGAATAATAATGACAGGTTGCTTTTTCATAAGTGACCCGAGCACAATGCTATATTCTGGTATCATAAATAGTTCTGCAGTATAACAGCCGTAAGCCTCATCCATGACATTGATAATGACATTGGAAAGTGATAAACAACAAAAAAAAGTTGATTTTATGGAAGGACACATTCTATTGAGTTGGCTTTATGTTCTGTTATTAATATTTCATTGGAAGATAGGATGGATCAATTGTGGAAAATTTTGCTGTGAGCCAATGCCAAACCTGCCAGGTAATGTTTAGTGATCAGGGAGCTTCACAGAGGGGGTGGAAACTGTGATGAGGGTTGCGGGAGAACTATATCCTTTAAAAATACAGTACCATAATCCATTTTGTCTCTGTTCATTGTCAGGATCAATAAAAATGAATGTCACAATCAGTTTGACTCAACTAGTTTTAAAATAAACTCTCCATTCTAAAAATACTTACAGAAGAAGTCTGCCAGTTATAAAACAGAAAGAGAGAGAAATTAAAAGGATCATTTGATACAAAAGCATTGCAATAATTATCACAATGCATATCATTATCTTTTTCATTACTAATCACTGTTCATTTTGGCTGGTTCACTTAACTGACTATTTTCAATCACTACATTTTTTCAAATTTAATTTAACTAAATGTAGTGATGTCAATTATAAGCAGTGAATCAAGGAGAAACTAATGATTATAGATAATGCAATTGTCCTGGTTAGTTGCTCCAGGAGAATATGCTAAAGCTTTATGAAGAGGAAAGCACAAAGCCAAAAAGCAGTTAATATGAGTACAGTAATATTTCTTCTTTCAAGTCTCTTGTATTAACATTGATTAAATACCTAGAATGTACTAGCATCTGGTTAGATCATGTAAAACTTCACTGTTTTCACCAGTAAGGACATTAAATAAGGGCCATAAAGTTCTAAGTTACAGATAGCTACTGATCCTGAGCTTTCATCTCTAAAAGTAAAAGTTGTTAAAAATGTCTATTAGGGATGATATTATGCTAATCACCATTAGTTTAAGGGCACAGTTATCTTTAGCATAAGGGTATTGCATTATTTACAATACATGTAAGATATTATCAATTAATAAGAGGATCTGACCTGATTTTTTTTCTGGTTAAAAAAAGAATTTAGGCACTGACCTTAGTTACCATATTCTCTATTCTACTAGTTCAATAACTTGCCTCAAATCTCAGTGTAATCATTTAATAAATTGGGTAATCCCAGAACCCCGACATTCCCCTAATGTTTTGCCAAAGCTAGAGGTGAGGTTGGCTAAGAGTCCTCTGCAAGTTAGGTTCATTCATATATGTTGGCCCCAATAAAGGCCCCAGTTTAGGTCATTAATAATGTCATGTTCTTTATATACACAGCTGCAGTTCTGATTATATATCAGCAGTGCATGCTCTCAGGATTGATTTTCTAGTAGAGGCAATAGATTTTGTATTAACCCCAACTGTATTTTCTCTCCTAAGTGAGACAGCTGACCTGGGTTGGAAATGCAAATTGTGGTTCATATCAAGTCAGCAAATATGTTTTGACTCAAGTGCCAACTGAAATGTCTCAATATTCAAGCTCAGTTGGAAAATGCTCTGTAACTGATAATCATTATTTGCCAGGAGCTCAGGAGGGGACAGCAATTGCAAATGCACAGCACAACTTATTTGTCATTCCTGCTGAGAACCTAAACTGTTAAGCTAATCTTATTTTTATATTGTTTTAATCAGTTGAACCTACCAGTAACGTCATGAAATAACCAACTAACCAATAAAAGTGGTCTCTGTAAACACTGAAAAGCTAACCAGGGAATTTTGAGATGTTGATTTAGCATTCTTCTTCACACGCCTCCCCGCCACCACACACACACACACACACACACACACACACACACACACACACAATATAGGGATATAGAACTTTAATTTTTTCTTAGAAATACTAGGGGAGAAGAATAAATTTGATCAAATTGAAAGAACAATCAAATTTAGTCCTAAAGGTTACTACTTCATTAACAATACTAGCATTACTAAATAAATCTGTATGCCTGTTTGTGTATATGTATTTTGAGCTTCAGATTATCACAAGGAGCACGCATCATAAAGTATTATAATTCCATCCTACAAAATGATTTAGAATCCTTAGGGATAAAACACTGTCACTACTATTACTATTCTTTAAAAAATTATACAACCTAATTTGGAGTAATATGTCTGCCATCTAAGGGTAGTTTCCCAAATATAAAATTATTCCTGCACCAAAATATAGTGAATAAAAATAAATTTACTTGCCTATTTTAATTTAAATCTGGGAAAGGGAACAGAAAATGGTGTTTTATTTAAAAACAATGAGACAATTGGGGATTTAAAACTTTCTCTGCCTTCTGCCTTTGTTGCAACATGTATAAGGAGTAGCTCTGTGTTTTATTTTTTAGTAATCCATTTTTTTCAGTCTCCAAAGGCCCATACAGTTGCTCAAGGCAAACAAGATGTTTGTACATCCAAACAGATCTCATTCTCAGATTTTACCCCTAAGGCTATCATACTTAAAATCTGCAGTAAGAAGACCTAAGGAATTTGCTAGTACCACAGTTCATCTACATGAGTGATTACACCAAAAATAAAACCTAAAAATTTGTATTATATCTCTGATGACAAGAAAGCAGTAAAAGCACATTTAGTAGAAAATATGCAATAACGCTAATTGCATTAGCGTTCCTGTTTTTCTTCATTTTATATTTCTTAATGTGGCTATATTACATATACAATGAAAATGTTATGCAATTGTTTCTAAAAATGAGTCTTAGAAATCTAAGTTACTTGATCCGGCTTTACTCTTTTTAAATCATTCTTTCAAGAAGGTAAGCTGGTCCCAGCCTGCTACTCCCAAACTGAGGTACCTAAAACACCATAAAATGATTTTAAGGAGGAGGAGAACACGTCAAAATCCAGCTGATGAACCAGAAATGTCCATTACAAGTGGCAAGATTAGTTCCTTATTAAAGACCACATATCTTACAATTTTTTTTACTAAATATATCTTATAATTTCCTAATAAGAAAGTTATATCTTAGAATTGAAACATGGCAACCTTTTTCTTTTCATCAATCCTATGATGTATTACCATAAAATGAATATTCCAAGAATTTGTTTAGGTATATATTCTTTTAGCTCTCAGCTGGTAATACACACATCCCAGGAAATGTAGCAAACTTCTTAGTTCAGATATTTTTGAAATTTGCCTCTGGAAATAGATGATTTTCTAAATGATGTCAGCTGTGATGAGCTTTGAAACTGGAGGCCTGGAGTTCATCACCAATATTGTCAACAACTCAAATCAGTACAAATAACTAAACAACTCCTGTGATCAGGTATTTCCTAGCTGCTGGGACATAAAGAAGTATGAGACACAGACTCTGTTCTACTTGCTGTCCATTTGGGAGTTGTCAATTAGGATCTTTTCATTTGCAAGAATCAGAAAACTCAAGATTAAGATAGTTTATTAATTAATATCAATGAAGCGCATACAGATAGATAAATGAATTTCAATTTTGATTAGGTATCTAAGTTGACTTAATTCTCATGCTGCCTTTTCTTACAGTGGTAAAATGGCTGCAGTGTCTCCAGATTCATATCTGCACACCACAAGAGAGGGCTTCTTCATACTCAACTATCAAACAAAGTCCTATTTGGACCAAACCAAAATAATCACTGTGGCTATGAAAATATCAAGTAATTAGGCTTCAGTTACAGTCCATCCTTGAACCAATCAATAAGATTATATTGACTGGCAATTATCAATCAGAGTCAACCACCGAGGCTGAAGATAAAGTTCATATCATCCATATTCCATGGATACCATACAAAGGCAGAAGACTGAAATATATGCTAGGGAGGAAACTTCAAGTTTTATTAGAGTGGTCAATATGGTAATAATGAGAAGTAGTAACAAGAAGTCAATAGAGTAATCTAATGAAAATATTGTGGACAATTTTGGAGTATAAAGTCTTAACATTTGTTTTGTTTTTTTTATGAATATTTGTTGAATTATCATTCACTGAATTTAATTCACAATTAATTGCTAATATAATAGTAAAAAAATATTTTATAGTTCAGAAAGATAAAAGGATATCTGTTAGTTGTGGTAATTCTGGAAAGGCACCTGAATAAAAGGTCTTGAAGACGTGAAGGTTAAAGATACTCTGGCTTGTGTAATTGAGAAGGCACCCTAGTGGAAGAAAAGGCTCCAGCAAAGAGAGGTGTGAAACAGAACATATTTCCTAGAATAATCTAATCTAAAATAATAAATTGCAGTGCCTTGTTCAAGTCTTATATTTTTAAAGTACCTATGTACATTGACTCCTATTTTTGGAAGATGCTACAATAACCATTAATGGAGACTTGCAGTTTTTGCTGCAATTATACCTTCCTACCAAGACTGAATTAATTTCAAACCACACAAACTACACACACACACACACACACACACACACACACACACACACACACTTTTCTATTTTTACGATAGTTCAAAAGGAGATTTGAGAACATAGTCACATTGGCCATCTCATGTAATAATTTTAACCAGACAATATAGAAGAGTAACTGAATGTTACTCAAGAAAACCTGGGACTCTCTAGTTGCAAGACTATGCTACCCAGTGTATTTTAAATTGTAAAGTATATTCTAGGTAACGTTATGTCAGAAAATCTTGTCAGGTGGAGTGCGTCTGAGTTTCTTTTTCCTATTTATTCTCCTATCAAAAGGAAATGGCAAAACCTGAAACTCCTGTACTCTCTGACCTCATCATTTAATATTATTCCTTCTACACAAACCAATGTTGACAAAGTTACCAGCTTCTAACTAGAAAATCATTGAGTTCATTGACTCCTCAGATAAACTCTTCCTAGAAAATAGGATAAATCTGTAAGTTTCAATTAACTACAGTCTAACTATAAAGAATCCTCAACCAGAGGATCTCTGTATGGTGTATAGTTTATTGAGGGGATATGAGAATTATGAGGAAACAAGTTTTCATAACAGATCAAGGAACTACATCACTTTCAAAGTAATGTCCAAGATAATTTACTCAGGCCTCCATTCATTTATTCAACAAATTGTTTTTGAAAGCTTACTATGTATATGCTAGGTATCATGCAAGATATTGGGTGAACACAAAATTAAGACTGATATGGATTCTGCTCCAAATTAGGAGAGACTAGCTGGGAGAGACAAACAAATTGGCAATAACAATACCATAAGATGCATGAAATAATGGGAGCAAACAGTATAGGTATCTAGCTTGGAATTACAGAATTAAAGAAGCCATCCTAGAAAAAAAATTTAAATGCCTAAGCTGAGAATTAAATGATTACTAAAGTTATCTAATCAAGGAAAAGGGATCAGAAAGAAATAATATGCAAGGGCCTAGAGGCTAGAGAGGATGCTACAAACTCTAGAAACTAAAAGACCTCATGAAAGAGAGCTAGCCAGGTATTCATGATATATAGCGAATTATGGCCTGATAAATTAAAAAAGAAAAAATAAAAAGGAGGAGGAGGAGGAGGAAGAGGAGGAGCAGGAGAAGGAGAACAACAACTAGGTAACCATGCCAAGGATGTACAGAACACCCAACTTTTGCATATCCCACTAACTAGTACAAATAGGGGTCTTTATTATAAAAGTAATTTTTCATTGGTTCAAGAAATAAAAGGAAATAGACTGTAATTGTTTAAGAAGAGACCAAAGCTTGAGCAAGTACTAAAGAATGACAAGACAGCTACATCTATAATCACCCCTTAACCAAAGGAATCAAGTCCTACTGGTGTTCTTACAATTCTAATGCAGAAATCTGAGAGATACACACCAACTATAAACATTCTTGAAGACAGATTCATTCCTTTAAATGAGCAGATTCATTCCTTTAAAATACTGGAATGTCAAAGATAATTTATTTAGGCCTCCATTCATTTATTCAGCAAATTCTTTTTGAAAACTTACTATGTATGTGCTAGGCATCATGCAAGATATTGGGAGAACATAAAATTAAGATTGATATGGATTCTGCATATTGAGATTTACATTCTCGAAGACCGATTCATTCCTTTAAAATACTGGAACCCTTAGAGAATCACTGAGCCAGTCCACTAACAAACAACTAGATCAGTCTAAGAGGTCTTATTCCAAACTTAGCTCTCAAATAAGAAAGAGTAAGTCCTCTTTTCTCCTCTAATATTTTTGATCACAAAATTATACAGAATCTATAGAATTCTAAGATTAAGTATATTCAGTTTCTAAAAAGTTATCTCTATTCTAAAATCATTTACAAAATAAGATAACAAGCCCAATGTAAGGGAAAAAATAAATATATCTGTCTTTATTGAACATTAAAAATAAGATATGATATATTGAGATACAATTTAAGACTTATTTTGAGTTTCAATTATCTCATTTTTTTCAAGTTTTTATTTAAATTTTAGGTAGTTAACATATGGTGTAATATTAGTTTCAGGTGTAGATTTAGTGATTCAACACTTACATACAACATCTGAGGCTCATCACAAGTGCACTCCTTAATCACCATCACCTATTTCACCCATCCCCTCACCCACCTCCCCTCTTGAACCATCAGTTTGTTCTCTATAGTTAAGAGTCTGTTTCTTGGTTTTCCTGTTTTTCCCCGTCCCTATGTTCATTTGTTTTGTTTCTTAAATTCCACATATGAGTGAAACCATATGGTGTTTGTCTTTATCTAACTTATTTTACTTAGTTAGCCTAATACTGTCTAGCTCAATCCATGTCATTGAAAATGGCAAGATTTCATTCTTTTTTATGGCTGAGTAATGTTTCATTTTATATAGATAGATCTCACATCTTCTTTATCCTTATGAGTCGATGAACACTTGGGCTGTTTTCCATAATTTGGCCATTGTAGATAATGCTGCTATAAATATCCAGGCTCCTGTCTCCCTTTGAATTAGTATTTTGTATCCTTTGGGTAAATACCTAGTAGTGCAACTACTGGATCAGAGAGTAGTTCTATTTTTAACTTTTTGAGAAACTTCCATGCTGCTTTCCACAGTCTGCATTCCCACCAACAATGCAAGACTTACCATTGCATTTTGCAATGGTTGGGGCATTTTAAGGTACTGTTTCTAGCTAGAAGGACTGGTATCCTTCCAAGTCTAGCATTGGGGGTATGGAAAATTGTTGTGGTGTCCAGTAAGGTTTTTGTTTTGGTTTTGGTGGGTTTTGTTTTTGTTTTTGTTTTTCTTTTGCATTTTTTCTTTTCCTTTGGTCTCCTGGTTTTTTCCTAACCCCTTCTTTTCTCCTACATTGGCCAGCTTGGGCCTTCTCTCCATGTCATCCCTTTACGAAGGCACCCACACCCCACCCTCTGTTTGCCTGTAGCATGCATCCAAGGCCAGAGCTCAAGACTGCCTCCTCTGTCTTAAGGGCATGGGAGCTAGGGAAGAGGCTTTTACGAAATAACAAAAGGAAAAAAATAATAAAGTCTTCAGCAGTTTCCACCTACTCAGATCCTCAAAGGCTGCAAGGTTTTGATGATCTAGATTCATTAGGAATGTCTCCTTGCCAGCTAGGACCAAGCCCCAGGACTGCTGAGAGCCAAAGGCTCTCCCAGTGCCTAGGTTTCCACCACCCCAGGGACCTTGTCTTACAGAGGCCCAGGACTGAGGATGTAGAAATCTGGGGCAGGTACCATCAAGAAGCCCATCTCAGGAGCCAGAACTCCTTTGCCAGCATAGATTCAAGTCAGGATTGCATAACTAAAGCATTTGCAGTTTTTGGGTTTTTTTTGTTTTAGTTTTTTTCCCAAATATAATCTGTAGTTGTGTGTGTAGTGCTTTGTCCTGATATGTGTGCTCTACAATAAAAACCAAATCTATATATTTAGAAACAGTTGTCCTTTTCCCTACATACTTGAAAATACCTGCTGTTTCTTGTATTGTTGATTTTAGCCATTCTGACAGCTGTGAGGTAATACTTCATTGTAGTTTTGATTTGTATTTCCCCAGTGATCAGTGATGTTGAGCATCTTCTCATGTATCTGTTGGTCATCTAGATGTCTTCTTTGGAAAAGTGCCTATTCATGACTTCTATCCACTTTTAATTGGATAATTTGTTTTCTGGGTGTTGAGTTTTATAAGTTCTTTATAGATTTTGGATACTAACCCTTTACCAGATATATCACTTGCAAACATCTTCTTCCATTCCATAGGTTGCCTTTAGTTTGTTTAGTTTAGTTCCTTTAGTGCTTCCTTCACTATGGAGAAGCTTTTTATTTTGATCTACATATTTAATGCAATCCCTATCAAAATAGCACCAGCATTTTTTTGCAGAGGTAGCAAACAATCCTAAAAATTGTATGGAACCACAAAAGAGCCCCAATAACTAAAGCAACCTTGAAAAAGAAAAGCAAAGCTGGAGACATCACAATTCTGGACTTCAAGTTATATTACAAAGCTGTAGTGATCAAGATAGTATGGAATGGCATACAAATAGATACATACATCAATGGAATAGAATAGAAAACCAAGAATGAACCCACAATTAAATGTTCAGTTAATCTTTCACAAAGCAGGAAAGAATATCCAGTGGAGGGGCGCCTGGGTGGCTCAGTCAGTTAAACGTCTGACTTTGGCTCAGGCCATGATTTCGCAGTTCATGGGTTCCAGCCCCGTATTGGGCTCTGTGCTGACAGTTTAAGCCTCGAGCGTGTTTCAGATTCTGTGTCTCCCTCTCTCTCTGCCCCTCTCCTGCTCATTCTCTCTATCTCTCAAAAATAAATAAACATTAAAAAAATTAAAAAGGAAAGAATATCCTGTGTAAAAAAGACAGTCTTTTCAACAAATGATGTTGAGAAAACTGGACAGCAACATGTAAAAGAATGAAACTGGACCACTTTCTTACACTATACAGAAAAATAAATTCAAATTGGATTCAAATTATTTTCTTACTGTCTAAGGCTTCCCCCACACACATTATGCAATATGGAAAATATATGACAATAGTTAAGGCTAAAAACCTTGATTCTCAGGTTTATTTTTTCAGAAATTGGCTAATGTGATTATTCCAAAATTTTATGATTTCAACCTATGTTTACCTATAATTTTTAAATTAAGCCACATAACTACCTATGAAATACAAGTTTGAAAAAGAACACTGACCTTTTTGCCAGCATGCAGAGAATATACATATATATATATATATATATATATATATATATATATATATATATATATTTATGTGTGTGTGTGTGTGTGTGCGTGTGCGTGTATACATATATCTTCTAAAGCCATAAAATTCAAACTTGGCAGGTTTACAGATTTCAGTAAGGAAAATCAAGCCAACTTTTAGTAAAGCAGTTGAGCAATTTTTAAGCAACAAAGTTCTGAAACAAGAATATGAACATATAAAACTTTTCTGCAAAGGTTCAAGGGCACTTGAGTAGATACAGCTATTGCTGCTGAAATAAACATTATATGTAACAACCCAAAATATAGAAAGCCAGCTCTCCAGCTCACCTGGACTCAGGTTAGATAGAAGTGCAACAAATGAGAGAAACAAGGCTTCACTGCTTTACTTCCACCCATTCTTCACAAAATCAGCCTATAGTTTTGAGACCAAACTATAAAGGTCAAGTCCAATAGAAGTGTACCAATTGTTAGAATTAGCAGCCTTAGAAATTCTCTGGGAGATGAATTACCCCTGGAGTACACTGAATAAAAGTTAAGTGCTTTGCTGCCCATGATATCAAGGGTTCTTTTTCCTACATGAAGAACTTCAAACATGGGTTTCTAAAAGCATGATGCATTTAAATAGCCACACCTACACTGCAGTCCTGATAATGAATGAAAACCTCAATATATATTAGTATTCAATAACTCCCTGTGAGACACATTTGGCACCCACTATCTCATTCCTCTGTACATCCTGTTAACCAGGAAATGTCCAGGTACTTATAGCATGTCTTTATAAAGACCATATAAATATAGGAGGAACCTACTCTACTAATAAGTCCATCAAAGGTTATTCTTCATTTCTGTCACTGTATTTAAAAAAAATTTTTTTTCAACGTTTATTTATTTTGGGGACAGAGAGAGACAGAGCATGAACGGGGGAGGGGCAGAGAGAGAGGGAGACACAGAATCGGAAACAGGCTCCAGGCTCTGAGCCATCAGCCCAGAGCCTGACGCGGGGCTCGAACTCACGGACCACGAGATCGTGACCTGGCTGAAGTCGGACGCTTAACCGACTGCGCCACCCAGGCGCCCCTCACTGTATTTTTGATCTCTAGCATTTCTTTTTGATTCTTTGTCAGGATTTCCATCTTTCTGCTTACATCACCCATCTGTTCTTGCTTGCCATCTCCTTTACCCCTTAGAGTAATTAGCATATTAATCATAGATGTTTTAAACTCCTAATCTGATCGTTCCAATATCCCTGCCATGTCTGGATTTGGTGCTTGCTCTGTCTCACTTAATTGTATTGTCTTGCCGTTTAGTATGCCTTGTAACTTTCTCCTGATAGCTGGACATGATACCCTGAATAAAAGGAGCTATTGTAAATAGTCCTTTAGTGATGTGATGGTAATCTGTTGAGGTAGGGAAGCAGTCTATAGTCTATAATTAAGTCTCAGTCTTTTATGAACTTGTGCCTCTGGACTGTGGACTTCACACATGCTTCTCAATACCTCCCCCCCCCCCAACTTAAATAGGACAAGATGGCTAGAGTAGATTAAAGTTAGATATTTCTCTTCTCTTATATGGAATCTAGATCTGATTGGAATTATTTCCTCCCCAGCCAAGTAAGTTAGGCTCTCATAAAACCCCAGCACAATAGACACCAGATGATTAATTTCTCCTGAGTGCTCTGGTGTATTTCAAAATGGTTCCTTTTCCTCGTCCCCTGCTAGAAAAAGGAAGGAATTTTTCTCCAGTATTTACTGTTGAGAACTGGTCAAGCTCCTGGAAGTAATATTCACAGTGATCTAGAGATTCCCCTATGACAGGGTTGACCTGGAGTTTTTAACTCTCAGAGTTGTCCACACTGAGCTTCCAACAATCTGTCAATTACAGTTCAAGTTTCCTACCCTTATACTTTCCACTGGTAAGTCTCTGCTCTGAGAAGCCATGATCCCTGTATCCACCTGCCTGTCTCTCCAATCTTGGGAGCATCATCACAGGGCACAGTGATTTACTCTGTGTTCTCCCATCTCTTACAGATCCAAGAAAAGTTGCTGACTTTTCAGTCTTTCCAGCTTTTTACTTCTTGTTAGGATAAAGTGGCGACTTCTAAGCTCCTTACATGCAGAAAAGGAGTAACCGAATCGGAGGATGTTTCAATCCTTGTATGCATGACAGCATTGTTTATAAAGCAGAAAAATTGGGGGAAAAATGAAGAAAAAAACAGAAAAATTGTGGTCTAATCATAAAATAGAAGACTCTGAATAAGTTAAATTGAATAAACTAAGAGGTATATGTATAATCATGCATTAACCTCAAAAATATTTCGAACTTAGCATGCCATTCACATAACATTTAAAATTTTAAAAATGATCATATATGATTTTGATACAATAGTTTATGGAATAAATTTATTTTTTAAAAATAATCTTGCACGAGGCTAATAAATACTGAATTCTTAGTTTTTCCTTCTAGTAAGTGAGGGAATTAGGATCAGGAAGAATTCCCAGAAGGCAGTAACTATAACTATATTTTCTTTAATTTGATGATGTTAAACAAATGTAGTTACAATATTAAAATTTCTTAAGCCTGTGTGTGAGAGTGAAAATATTCTATATTCTTGTTTCTGCATGTGAAATATTTTATCTTAAGAATTATTAAAGCTGTGTTAGTTTTGGAAGCTAAGTATTCATTATTCCTACGTACTATCATTTAGTCTTGTGGCCAAGAGAGCCAGTATAGCTTTATGACTAAGAGTCTGTACTCCACACTTGTCTTGATGAACACTGAGTAATATATAGAACTGCTGAATCACTATCTGGTACACCTGAAACTAATATAACACTGTATGTTAGCTACACGGGAATTAAATTTTTTAAAAAATGGGCAGAGGGGAAAAAAATGAATCTGTACTCCAAACTAAAAACGCCAGAGTTCAAATCCCAGTTCTACACCTAAACATTTTTGTGTCATTAAGCTAGTTAACTAAGATAGCTAAGCTTCAGTCTATATGTAATTCTGGGAAAATAATATATCTTATATTCTATGGTTGTTAAAAGTGCTACGAGAGGCAGTAAATGAAAATACCCCTTCCTTCTTACTTGAAAAAAGCATTTTAAAATGTTGACTGATATTAGGGACAATTTAATGTGTATTTCATACTTTCCTCTTTTCCTTTGGTCATCACAATCTAATGTATCTTTATAATCTCTTTAGGAAAAAGATCTCTTTAATCACAAGTAAGTATATATTTTCTCACTTCTTTCAATACATTCTTCATACCAGCTGACCATGTATTTATCTTACTGTTCCCCAATCTGCTCAGTTTAGTCTATGAGGCTATGATCATCCTGTTTCCTCTACCTTTAAAATTTTCTTTCTCCATGGATTATCCAACTCTTATTTTCTTTGCAGCCTACATCAAGACCAACTTCCATAATGAAACTTCCTGAAATCTTACCAGTATACCTTGCTCTAAACAGCCATGTCTGAATAAAAACATATTACTATCAATGACAAACAATAATTTCAGGGTCTCACATTTTATGACACTCTACAGTTTAAAATCACTTACACATTATGTCACTCATATGACATTCAGGTGAAGTAGAGCTACTGTGCAGAACTAATTTTATATCTGCTGACTCTAAGTTTAATAGTTTGCATCACTTCATGTATTTAAGTACTAAGATCTCTTCAAAAAGTTCGCAGTGAAAGCTGTACCTCACTACTACTTTTTATAAATACTTTCCCTATATAAGGCCTGTTAAGAAACTGTCAACCAGAAGATGTGTTAGCTACAAGCATAAACTGACCAGTGATAATAAAAATGAACCATCAGCTATCTTGTAATGTCTTGCTGGAGCAATGTGTTCAGAGACCTGCCTATCCAGATTCATGCCCAGTAGTGGGTTAACATGTAACAGAAATATTCCATTAAAAAAAACATGGAGAAGGGAAAGGTGGAAAGTTTGAAATTATATTTATGCTACATAATCCCTCTAATAGAAATCCCCATCCCAGTTGGTTGCAAGTATTATAGATAGAAGGATCCTACATAGAAGGATCCTATACAAAAGACCCTGACTCTCCAGGGAGACCTGTTCACACTTCAATCAACTCATTGTCCATAGGGTAAACATCTCATAACAGCCTAAAAAGAACTAAACCTCTGCCTACATAGTGTTCCTATTTGTTGGATTTACATGACCAAAAGGCCTGACCTTGAGGAGCCCTATTGGCCTAGGATCAAGGAGTAGGGGGATAGAAGTCTGGGGATGATGAGGAAAGCAGAGTTGTACTCTTTCTTTTTCACTAATGAAATCTTACATAGAAGCTTTGGTTTTAAAGCCTGAATGTTAATTAAATGTTAATTCAATCAATTTCATGCAAGTGAAGGCATACATTAGAAATTTCAGCAAGAGAACTAAAAATTTCCATGTCAACAAAAACCTACCCAGGAGCCATTTCTTTATAGTATTTGGTCCTTATTCTGTTTTATGTTGTTTTTCTAAATTAATGTGCCTGCTTTCTTATATTTCTGATTAGTTTGCATATTACTCAACAGTAAGTCATGTAGCATATTTCTTTAACATCCCTCGTATTGCTAATGTAAAAGTAGCTTAAAATTTATAAATTTTTAAATGCTTATTTTTTTATACAACTTTGACTACAGGAAGACCATGATAATTTTCATTGTCGAAACCTATTTCTTGGGGCACCTGGGTGGCTCAATCAGTTAAGCATCTGACTCTTGGTTTTGGCTCAGGTCATGATCCTGGGGTTGTGGGATGGAGCCCCATATCAGGATCCACAGTGAGTGCGGAGCTTGCTTAAAATTCTCTCTCTCTCTCTCTCTCTCTCTCTCTCTCCCCCCGCCTTTGTCACTACCCCCCCCACTTACACTCTCTCTCTCCCTAAAAAAAATTTTTTAATTAAAAAAAAACTATTTCCAAATGCTAATTTGTGATAATTGAGAGACTGATTGGAAAAAGAGAAAATAAGTGGATACCATGTTGAATCCATGTCCCAGTAAAGGGGATAAAGTAAACAATACAGAAAAAAAGAAGAAGAGATAAATCAGGAAGAAGGAAAAATATAAAGAGTAGTTTAGTCAAGCAGAATTGACTACAAAAATAGATGCAGCCAGGTTAAATGTAAATATAAACTGGAAAGCTAAGAAAAACTAGGCAAATTGAAACATGAAAAGTGGATCCAGTTATATCCAACACACACACATATAGTTGGACTCTGCCAATAAGTTAATAAGGCTGTATAAACTATAGATCTCTGTCAAAAACCTTAGAGACTGTAATGCAGATAAAGACATTATGTATGTAAAAGACATACTTCACTGCCAACATGACTTGGAGTGCAAACACCTAAGAGAATAGGCTTTCCTTGACATTCGTGGGTTAAACTCAAAGTAAAGTCAAGAACGTAAACTGGATGTTTGAGGATCCACAAAAATTCTGACTGAGAGCTCTCATTTATAAGAACATGGATGGACCTAGAAGATATGATGCTAACTGAAATAAGTCAAACAGAGAAAGACAAATACCATATGATTTCACTCATATGTGGAATTTAAGAAACTAAACAAAGAAACAAGCAAAAAACAGACTCTTAAAAACAAAACAATCTGGTGGTTGCCAGGGGTATGGGGGTGGGGGATGGGTGAAATAGATAAAGGGGATTAAGACTCTTATCTTGATTAGCAGTAAGCAATGCATAGAATTGCTGAATCACAGTCACTATATTATCTACTTGAAACTAATATAACATTGTGTGTTAATTATACTGCAATAAAATTTTTTTCAAAAAAGCAGGGTTATCAAGGCTGACTCTATCTTTTTACACTCAGTATTTTATTGAATGCTGCTGCCAGTGTGTATAAAAGAATTATCCCTGTGAAATAGAAATTTATGAAAATTTAAAGTAGATGTTAAGGACTGATAAAAGTAGAAGTTTGTATAGTATAGCATGTGTTATAGGGATAAGCTTTTGTACAGGCTTCAAATTTAGTTCTCTTTTGAATATTCACTGGTTCATGAAAAGTGGTTTAGAAAACCATCCAAAGATTCATACAAAAATGAACAGACATTCTGGAGTCTGAAGGAATTTATACTTAAAGATACTCCAGTCAGCAGGGGGTCATGTTGAGCATTTTGCAGACAGAATTGTTTCAAATCTGTAGCTGCCTAGGAAACCTTCACGTGGTTGAGCCTGACTAGGCTACCAGTCACAGCTGTTGAACCATTTTCTTCATAGTGGTGATGGTGAAGGAACCAGACATTGTGCTCCAGAGAGCCAGTAGATTCATCAGTGGTGGATACATAGGTCAGGCAAGGCTGACTCTCTATCAAAGGAAGCCAATGACTTCAACAACACAAAACTATCCGTGGTGCTGAATTTCCAGCCTCTACACCTGATTCACCAAGGATGATTAATTGGGGAGCTAGAAATGAAAAGACTGAATTTCAGAAGTTAACAAATAAATAAATATGACTACTTGTGAGAATTTATGTATGAATGTGCTCAAAGCTTAAATAGAAAATACAGGTAGGCATACAGTAAAATAAGCTCCTCCTATATCAAAAGGCAATAATTTCACTATAGAATTTTGGGGGTTAGCAAAATTTTTCTGAGCAGAGGGATACCAAGATGGAGGTAGTACTTAAGAATTTTAATTTATGTTAGTATAGAGTGAAAATTGTGCAAATGATGTTTTAAATCACTGAATCCATAACAACATAATCTAATTTCATTAGGATCTTTGTCAATGCTTTGTCCCTAATGAGTCAGTAATAACCAGAAAGAATATAAATGCTGGACTTTAGATATAAGACATTTCAATTGTCTTCATGCAGCAGAATTAGTGTAAATTGAGCTTTCCTTGGAATTCATACACAAATGTTAAGTTTCCAAATGATTCATTTTAATGATATTAATACCTATGAGTTCACAGATCACATATGACCAAAGATATTTGTACTTAAAGATATAGAAGTTACTCACATTGGTTATATGTGAGTATATATATATATATATATATATATATATATATATATATATGTGTGTGTGTGTGTGTGTGTGTGTGGTTATATATGTGGTTATATATATATGTGATTATATATGGAGAATTACAAAATTCTCAAGGGTGTATTGACTGATACAAAGATTAATAAGAGCAAAGACAAACAGATATAAATCAGATGCACACACAATGTTCCTTATAAATGAAATAAGTAAACTACTTTTTAAACCATTATTTTTATCTTTTCTTATCTAAATTTAGATAAACATCAAGATATTTTTGGTAAGGTTAAGAAACAATGATCACAAATATCTCTGAAATAAACTCTATTTGTCTTCTAGTGACATATTTCCCTTAGCAATGGAATACTCTCTTTGGGGGGAGACTCTCAATTTAACAAAAATTTTCTTTTCTCATCTAAAATTGAATACTAACTCAACTAATCCGGACACTAGGGATGATGTGATGTCTTTAATTTTTTCATATAATGATATGTATGTGTGGTAAGAAATACATCTTTGCTAAACTTCAAGTTTTGTTTCAGAAGATAAAAGTTTATTTGGGCACTGTTCCCAGAAGTTCCTTTGGGGGAAAATGACACATTTCAAAATTGCTGAGTTCCAATTGCATTTGGTTAAAATAATAACTTTGGAATAATAATTTTTTGTGTCTCTGTTTAAAGAACTGTCCTGTGTACCTGAGTTCAGATTTCAGAAATGGCAAAGTATGTGGACTCCAGGATATAGAAAGTCATAGCTAATAATAAGCTTAAGTGTTGAACTGTAACATCAACCAAACATACTCACATGTCTTTCTTTATTTGAGTTTAGGAACAGTGCTCTCCTCATCAAAAATAATGAAAACCAGATACCTCGGTAGCACAGCTGGATTTAGGACAAATATAACACTAAAAAATATCTACTTCTATCCTGAAGCAGAAAATGATGTCTTCTTAAAAATAAAATCCTCTTATGGCAGCAAGATATACAATTATATTGTAGTCTTAGTTGCTATATCCACTTCCATAAGTAAATTAAGAGAGACAGAAATGATCCCAGAAAAAATATAAGGACTGTGTCTGGTAGGGCTGAAGGATGTAATTGTCTTTCCACATGACACTAACATTTTTCACAGAAAAGACAATATTGAAATATTTGCCAATGATAAACAATGTTAGTTAGAATTCAGTGGTTGACAAAATATCAGTTTTAAAAGTTGCATATAGAGTCAGGTACCTGGGTGGCTCAGTGGGTTAAGCGTCCAACTCTTGGCTTTCGCTTAGGTCATGATCTCACAGTTCATAGGTTTGAGCCCCACATCTGGCTCTGTGCTGACATGTGGAGCCTGCTTGAGATTCTCTCTCTCTCTGCCTCTCCCTTGCTTATGCTCTCTTTCTCTCTCAAAATAAATAAATAATTTTTTTTTAAGTTGCATATAGAGCCAAACATTTCCTAGCGAAAGTATAAGTAGGATGTTAGGAACACTCTTGAAGGCTTTTACTCTCCAGATATAAAAGCCACTTAGAATGTATTATAAAACTTTGAATTCTTAACATTTTCCAAATAAAACAAAAATGGCAAAGCATTAGATTCATTTTTATGCCCACTTAGTCAAAATTCAGTAAAAAATCTATTCTCCATTGACAAGAGAAAGATGTTGAGGAAAAGGAGTGCATAAGTCATGATGTTTTAATGAAGTGTTTGCTCCTGGGAATTTTTTCTTTTTATTTAAAGGGATATCTGAGGATTAAAGGGTTAGATCAACCTCATAGTACTAACAGTGTTTAGCTTTTCTGTTAGGGATTCTGGTCTAACATTAGTGATGTTGTTTTCAATGGAAAATTAAGTTATTACTGACATTAAAGAGAAAAATATAACACTTTAAAAGAGTTCAAGTATTCTGTTTGAAATAATGCCAAAATAATTATATTCTATACATCTGTATCTAAAGCACACAATACAATCAAAATATTAACTGTAAATGTTCATAACTCATTCAAAGATTTTTTTCCCCAAATTCAACGTCAACACCAATTCTTATTCAAAATACAGACTGCACATGAAGATCGTTTTTAAATGCCTATCTGTTCAACTTTACTATTTTCAAAATAAAGAATATATACCTTGTTTCAAACAAAATTTGGCTTTCATTATTTTATAGCTTTGAAAAACTAATTTCAGTTGTTTCTTTTCTTTTTCATTTGTAGTACAGGTCTTTCAAATATATTTTTTCAACCTTTCTAATAGCTAGTATATCTACAAAAGATCGATAAATATCAGATTGGAAACCCTGTCAGTACAGGCTAAAAACATCCTATACTTTCATCTTCCTAGTAAGCCCTAGTATGACAGAAAAATCTATTTCTTAGTGAAATTCTAAATGAAGATATTTCTATAACTATTCACATTAGAATCAATTAGAACACATTACGTTTGGAGTAAAATTTGGTATAAGTGAAATTGTCATGAACATTATGATAGTTGAACAGTCTTTGATGTGCCTTACCATTAAGGAAATACAAAATGAGTAAGACATAGTCACTATTCTCAAGGTGTTTAAAATATTCTAAAGACAGGGGCGCCTGGGTGGCTCAGTCGGTTAAGCGTCCGACTTCGCTCAGGTCATGATCTCACGGTCCGTGGGTTCGAGCCCCGCGTCGGGCTCTGGGCCGACAGCTCGGAGCCTGGAGCCTGTTTCGGATTCTGTGTCTCCCTCTTTCTCTGACCCTCCCCTATTCATGCTCTCTCTCTCTCTCTCTGTCTCAAAAATAAATAAATGTTAAAAAAATTTTTTTAAATAAATAAATAAAATAAAATAAAATAAAATATTCTAAAGACATACAGAAGTACAAATAATTTTTAAAAAATAAAGTTAATTTCATTACAGGGTATTTTTACCTGACGTGGCCAAACATTTTAGACCTGGAAATAGCAAGATTTCTTTGTGTTCCTAAATATTCAGATACAGTTCTTTCTTTTTTTTTTTTTTTTTTTTCAGATACATTTCAAACACATCTAGGAGTGAAGTAAAACACTGGTCATCAGTTTTGTATTCTGACATCATTTCTAAATTATTAAAAAAAAACAAGAAAAAATTTTATATAGGTTTATTCTTTTTTTCTTCACCACTATTCTCCTCAAATAAGACAATAATTCTAATGGGAACACATTACTAAACAAAAGTTCATTTACTATATTATTGTTTATTCCCTTTTATTTGCATTTTAGTTTATAAATATGAACTTTGACTTTTGGAACATTTCTTGAAATCACTTAAGTAAAATCATGCTAAGAGATTTTAGTCTTCAGCCAACATATTCATGACCATCCAAATGATAATGCTAATAAAAACTAGCAATGTGTCAACTAGATAAACCCATTAAAAATGAATACCATATGAATACTGTGTTATCTATATATCCACATTGCTGAACCTGGATTACCTACAGCTTTTTTTTTAATCCTGCACCCCCTTTTTTAGAAAGAGTGAGCAGGGGAGGAGCAAAAGGAGAAGGAATCTCAAGCAGGCTCCACACCCAGCACAGAGCAGGACAGAGGGACTTGATCTCAGGACCATGAGATAATGACCTGAGCTGAAATCAAGAGTCCCCACACTTAATCAACTGAGCCACCCAGGTGCCCCTGAAAGCTTTTGAATTAGACTTCTTGAACTGGATAAAAGAGGTTTTTTCCTCCTCATTTTCACCACAAGATGACTTTGTAACTGAACACGAAATTGTTACTTTATTCAGAGCAAAATGAGCCCATTTTTCCTGACTTTACTTTTGATTTTATACAGTAAATAACGTTTCTTTACTGAAACTCTGCACATATTTTTGCAAAATAATCAGAAGTTAAAACATTGAGCAATTAACATGTGGCAGAGATTGTGAATTGTCTCAATGAATTCTTAAAACCTGCCTATATATAGGTAGCATTTCACTCCCCATTCTAAATGTAAAGGAACTGAAAGCAAGACTAGGTGGTAACATTCCTAAAGTTCAAGCTAACAAATGGCGTATTCAGGATTGGAATCCAAGCCATCTGAGAGCTGAGCCAACACTCTTAGTCACTATTATATGACAGTTTCCAAAGGACATAAACATGCCTTTAATTTAACAAATATTAACTACTTGCCAACATGCCATACAGGAACAGGCCTTGCTCATATATCATCAGGTATTGCCCACCTTGTATATACAATTGCTACAGAATCTAACCCATCCAGGTAAGTTGGTAAAAGATTACTTGGAATATCATTTAAAATTTTTTAGTTATGAAAAACAGAATCTACACACTAAAATCTATATTTTATAATTTTTATACTATATATCTTAAATGCATATAGATAGACATAATAAAATTTTAAAAATCACACATATAAAATACAGTTGTTAGAGAAGAAACAACACACACACACATACACACACACACACAGTAAAATAAAAAATAATAGGCTATGATTCTGTTCTGAATCACATATCCCCCATCACTGACCAGAGAATCTTATAAAATGTCTGCTCCATGTTGGAGATTTCTCTGTGACAGCTGTTTCTACACTACGCTCTGGCCCACTTTTAGTATAGCACCCCAGTCCATGGCTCATTGTCATCTCTGCCAGTTCAGATCTTATTATTCTGTTGTATCAGGCCTCCAACTCTAACTTCAGTGCGGTATCTTTCCACACCTTTGTAACTGCTCAAAATTAAATCTTTAAATAAAGACCTCAAGTACTTCTATTCCTATCTGAAGTTTCATACCAATGAAATAACCTTCAAAAGTGTGACTATTTTTCAACTCAAGTCTTGAAAAATACTTACTATGAAAATATTTTTTCTGGGTACACCTGCGGTGAAAAGGTTTTTATAAATCTTCCAGATTGGGGTGTAACAGAACAAATTCCAGATTGAATACTACCTGAGAGTTCCTCAGCACTCTCAACTCAAGTGCCACGACAATCTAGTTGCTATAATTACTTGTAAGGCTTGCCACACATAATATGTTGTTTATAGCAATGAAAGTTCTAAGAGTGTCCTTCCCTGACCATTCCAGCTACAGCCCTTTCTTTCATTGAGTTTCTAATTTCTAAAGGGTATATATTTGCTTGGTTTTTGTGCACCTCACTCCACTGGAGTGTGTTATTCTTACACTCCTAGGGCTTCACACAGTGCCCATTCTCTAACACTGCTCAGAGAATATACAAGGAATGAGTAAATCTTGCCCCATATGGTTATATCTACCACAGTGAAAATACAGTTATATTTTTGAAATGCCAATCAAATCCTCTGATTTATCTTAAACTTTTCAATGGCCACCTACTTTCTAAGGTAGAAGCCTAAACCTTGGAAAATCTTCGACTACTGGGCCTATTCCCATCTCCAGCCTCCTTTTCTTCCATCTCTGCACTCAAATTTCTGCTCCATGAGTCCAGAAATACTGGAAGTTCCCCTAATGTTTCAAACTTCCGTATCTTCTCAGATTTTGGACATGCCATTTCACACAACTTAAAAACTCTGCTCTCCATCCAATCCTTAGCCCCTGATAAGTGACTAGCAAGACTACTCCTTTCAGGGGTTATTCAAGGGTTCTGTATACTTTTTCAAGGATGTCTCTCCTAATACTTCTCAATACAATTAGGTTTTCCTTTGCCTGTGCTTTCGCTGTATTATGTCCACACTCACATTATAGCATTATTTTATTGTACGCATTATTTACTTTAGCTTCTGCTTTTCTATCAGACTAAAATTATGACTATATAATCATTTTATAGTCAGGAATTACAGGTTTCATCTATGTGTTATCAGTATCTAACAGCACGCCTGTATTAAAAGAGGAGGGCACTTGTTGGGATGAGCACTGGGTGTTGTATGTAAATGATGAACCACAGGAATCTACCCCCGAAACCAAGAGCACACTGTGTACACTGTACGTTAGCTAACTTGACAATAAAACATATTGAGAGAGAGAGAGAGAGACAGAGAGAGAGAGAGAGAGAGAGATCTTCTATAGAGATAAAGTGAATGACTGGAAGAATGGAGGTCTCACTATTATTTAATTAATATCCATGCTAGGATGGCTGAAAAATCTTTCCATACTTTGTGTGTGTGTGTGTGTGTGTATTTGTTTGTGGTTTTGTTTTGTTTTGTTTTTCCTCTGCAGGATGGAAATAAACTCAACCTAACTCAGAGTATTATTCTAAGTGGATATAAACATACCCCTAAACTGAATGTTCTACAAATGATTCCTCAAGACATTTACATATTAAAGGCAATTTATAGGCATGAATTCTAAATCAGAGAGCTTACAAACAGTATGATTTTAAGTTGTTCATCACACTGCACAAGAGAGAGAAGGTTCTTTTTTTTTCCAGGAAGCATGTTACAAAGACTATGAAGGCTTACCATATCTCACCATTCTTGGTTCTATGCTAGGGAACTGCCATATAGTGATACTTCAGTTAGAAAATCTTTTGGGACAGAATCTAAGACAGATTCACCATATACTAAAGGCCCCTTTAATAACTGATACTAAAGACTCATTGAATTTTAAAGCTGGAGGCTGCTATGAGAAAATAACAAGTTTCAAGTATGCACATATATATATATATATATATATATATATATTCGTCATAAGACAATTCAGAATTTTAAGAAAAAAAAAAACAAAGATAACTATAACATCTTTATCTTGTTCAGGAGTGATGAATGCAAATACCCTGAAGTAAAGTTTGAGAATTAACTGAGTATTTCAAGGTCTTTATCACCACTACCAGCTCATCTACATAAAGATGACTTTGTGGCAACACATTTCTCCATTATTTCTATAACAAAATGACTGCAAAGAGAGAAATGACACTGACTGCATTTTTGAACTGTGTAGCACAAACATGAAAGTATAATAGATTTTCACAGCACTTAAAAGACATTTCTCTTAGTGCTAAAAGCAAAGTTCAGAAAAAAATATTTTTCCTGGGGAAAAAAACGTACTCAAAATCCCACCATTCAGTAATAATCTCCCCTTAATGTTAGATTTTCATTTTTAATAAATGCTGTTGAAGAGCTAATGATGAATAACAATGCTAATAATGAACAGCCTAATCAAAATGCCAGTCCCTTTCTCCAGCTCAGACATTAAGAGAAATGAAAATTTTCCATTAGTACCTTCAGAGAAGACAATATTACACTGTTTCTAGAAAACTTTGATTTTAGAAACAAAATTAAAAACATATGCAGAATGTTTCCTATTCTAGAAGGTCCTCTGAAATAATACATAAAAGTCTTTTTTTTTAATTAGATGAAAAGTAATGTTATTTGTTGCCCTGCCTTTAGTCAAATTAGTAAAATTCGGTGTGTTTTTTAAATGGGTTGGGAATTATATATGGTTATTATAAAGCTTTAGTGATTGTCCTTATATATTTAGCAAATATTTAAGCATATAGTTTTACTATCAATTTTAAGACTTAATCGGTATTATTCCAGTGGCATAAAAACCTAAACACCCTGAAGACCTTTCCACTGAAAACAACTAAAATTCTGAATAAAATAAGAAGAAAATGTTTAATGCTTAAGATAGCATAAAAATAAGAATCTATCATAATTAGTTTGGTTTCACTTAGGACAAATGTAGAAAGCCACAAGAGAATGTTGCTTTCACACTAATAATAAGAGAAAGACAAATAATCTACAAAATCATAACTTTTCCAGAACCCAGAAGAGAACTGGGATTTCCATGCAACCAAAGAAACTAAATTCTACAGAGTGACAACCCTCTTAGAGACAGAAGACATAAATCATTTCACCTATGTTAAGGCACAGAAGAAAGAGACGGCCTTCAACAAGCAGATAAAAATAAATAAGCTAAAATTTTAACAAAATTTTACAAGACAAATATATTCCAACCATTGGATAGATTTGAAGCTTATATTGCACTGAAGGGATCATAAAAAAATCAAAACTCTGCTCAATTCCTGATTAGATTGATTCGAATCAAGGATTTGACCACAGAAGAGGCATTTCTGTCATAAATACTACTAACCTCAGTCTCAATTATTCTATATATAATAAAAGCATTCAATAAAAAATTATGAGACAAGCAACAGAAAAAAGCATGAACAATGACTCATTGTGAAGAGACAAAGCAATCAATAGAAGCATACTTAGAGTCAATCCATAAGTTGGAACTATCAGACAAGAACATAAAAATAACCATGACAGATACATTAAACGATCAGAAGAAAAAATAGATAATATGTATGAGCAGATAAGGGATTTCATCAGACAGATGAAAACTATGAGTCTAATGGAAATGCTAAAATAATAATAATAATAATAATAATAATAATAATAACAACAGAGGAACAGAGATGACATATTCCTTTGATGTACTCATTACCAGAGCAGAAATGGCTAAGTAATCAGTAAACTTAAACATGAACCTAAATAGATCATCCAAACTGAATTTTTTTAAAAAATGACTGGAAAAAAACAAAATAAAGAATTCAAGAGCTGTGGGAAAACATCCCCAAAACAATATGACACAGAACTGGACATACCATAGTCAAGCTGCTGAAAAATAAAGAGAAAAACTTGAAGCAGGCTGAGAAAAATGAAACATTTCATAGAGGGAAACAAAGATAAAGTTTACCACAAACTCCTTACCAGCAGCTAAGCAAGTCAGAATACAACAGCATGGTATCTTTATAGCACTGAAAGAGAAAAAATCTGATTCTGAATTCCATTCCCAATAGAAGTATTTTTCTAAAATGATAGCAAAATAGTTTTTTTTCCAGATCAGCCAAAGATGAATTCATTGTCAATATACACACACACACACACACACACACGCACACACACACACACAAGAAATGTTAAAGGAACTTCTTCAAGCAGAAGAAATGTGGTACCAGATGCAAATGTCAATGTACACAAAGAAACAAGGAGCCCTACAAATGGTAAAATGAAGGTAATCATAAAAGACCTTTTTCCCTTATTTTCAGTCACTTTAAAGATAACTAACCATGTGAAGCAAAAATAGTAACACAAATGTGGGTAAGATATGAAGAAGTAAAATGTGTGACAAAATATAAGATAAAAATAAGAAGGAGGAAATGTAACTATAGTGTTGTAAGCTGCTTAAATTATACATGGAGTGACATGGTAATATTTTGTGGTTGACAGTGATTAAGTTACAAATATACACTGCAAATCCTAGAGCATTCGCTAAAAAATGATTTTAAATGTATTAGTAACAATCCATAGTGGAAACTGTAAAAATCACACAAATAATTTAAAAAAGCAAAAAACAGATGGGACAGACAACAACTAGATGGCAGATTTAAAACAACGTAAGTAACTATAGGTACATTACAATTAAATGATGTGAAAATCCCAATTAAAAGGCAGAATTTGTCAGACTGGAAGATATAAAAGAATTAATTATTAAAACTGCAAAACATTTTTAAATATAAAGGCATACATAGAGTAAAAGGATAGAAAAGATATGACCCGTAAGTACTATGTAAAAAAAGCTGAAACAGATAAAAATAGATTTCAGTAACAAGGAATATTACTAAGACTTACATAATTTTGAGGAAAGCTATTTATCAAGAATTAATGAATTATATAGGTTCACCGCCATTATACAGATCATAACAATCTTAAATGTTTACGTACCCAAAAGCAAAACTTCACAATACATGAGGGAACGCTGATAAAACTGAAGAAAAATAGACATATCCATAGTTATAGTTGGAAACTTCAACACTCCACTCTGAGTAAATGGCAGAAAAAGTAGATAAAAATTCATAAAGATATAGCCAACCTGAAGAATACTATCACACTAGTTGATATTTATAGAACACACTCCTAATCAGAGCACAATGAACATTATTTTCAAATACAGTGGAATGTTCACCAAAACAGACCACATTCTGGGCAATGAAACAAACCTCAACAAACTTTGAAAAGAACTGAAATTGTACAAGGTATATTTTCAGATCACAGCAGAATGAAACTACAAGTAAAAGAAAGACATGTGAAAAAAAACAAATATTCAGAAATTAAGTAACACATCTACAAATAACACATGATTCAAACAGATAAACAAAAGGGACATAAGAAAATATTTTTAATATAATGAAAATATAAATCTAACGTATCAAAATTTGTGGGCTGCTATAAAAGCATTAAATTTAGGGGTGCCTGGGTGGCCCAGTTGGTTAAACGTCCATCTTCGGCTCAGATCATGACCTCACACTTCATGAGTTCATGAATTCCAGCCCTGCATCAGGCCCTCCAGTCTCAACATAGAGCCTACTTCAGATGCTCTTTCTCCCTCCCCCTCTCTTTCACTGCCTCTTCCCACACACGTGCATGCTCTCTATCTCATAAACAAACATCTCTTTAATGTTTATTTTTGAGAGAGAGAAATAGAGCATGAATAGGGGAGGGACAGAGAGAGAGAGGGGGAGACGCAGAATCCGAAGCAGGCTCCAGGCTCTGAGCTGTCAGCAGAGCCCAACATGGGGCTCAAACTCACTAACTCCGAGATCATGTCCTGAGCCAAAGGCAGAGGGTTAAATGCCTGAGCCACTCATGATCCCCTGTTTTTTTTAAAGGAAGAACAAATTTGAAGAACTAAGTTTTCACCTTGAGAAAGAAGAGCAAATACATTCAAATTAAATACAAGAAATAACAAAGGATAATAAAAGGATAAAAACAGAAATCAATGCAATACCAAAACCAAAACACACAGAAAAAGCCAGTGAATCATATTGTGCCAGAAAAATAAATTGTTTCAGTGCCATAATACTTAAATCAATCTTGTACTTTATAATTAAAAGAAGATAAATATGATATAATGCTTAGTAATTATATTTTTCACATGTAACAGAATATGCTATTTCTGCAAGATCTATGTTGTAGCATTGTCTAGTGACATTTTTCCAAACAGTTATTTTAAAGAAAGGGAGTACATCCAGGTAATTTATCTTTTATCAGTTTCTTTACACTTTTTCTAAAATTATGGTGGGAAGTAGTGCTGAGAAAGGCATGCAGCCTTTTGGCCCTCCCTCAGCCAAATAAGACTGGGAATTGGAACCCTTCCTTACAAAGAGATAACCCTCATGATTTCTGTTGGGCTTATAACCTTGTGTGGGAATATCTTTCCCCTTTATAAGCCCAATATATGCTCTTTTGTTCTGCATAAGCATATGGTACCTGGTATATCTGCCCTCTGTGGGGAGTGTACAGAGTCCTACTCGGTCATGAGAGGGGTGAGCATAGGCCAACTGCCCTGCATCTGTTGCAGGGAGAGAGAGACCCATCAGCCATGGAGGACCCATGGCCACTACTGAAGTAACTTCTCCAAAATAAGGTAATATAAGTTACTTCCATTTTTAAAAAAATAATTGACTAGTAAATGTATTAAATCTAAATGAATTAAATCTAAATCCTTAAGTAAGGAAATGTGATATTTATTAATAATCTATTATGTGCTGTACATTTAGCAATGCCCATCCATAAATCTCATTCCAGAATATATCCTAAAATTAAAGGCCATCTACAACTGGCTGTTGACTTTCCTTTCTAGCTTTATCTTTAGCTACTTTCACTCTTGAAGCATGACTTAAAACTAGACTGGAGTTTCTCCTCACCAAATTCAACTCTGTATCTTTTGGACTCTAATTAGAATTCAGCCCTTCAAATTCTTACCCATAATTAAATGTTCAGATTAGTGTGTCTACACTTTCCTGTTTATTAATCCATAATTAACTTCTATCTTTTTTGAATTCCCAAACCACATTGTTTAATAATGACTATCACAGTCTTCTTTACCTCATAGTCATTCTTCAAAATGGCTTATATTTTCTTTGTGGAAATATACTCCCCGCCTACGTTCAGTAATATAATCTTTGAATAGGCTTCCCATCTAAATACTACTTTCTCATCCTCCCTTAAATGTAGGTGTTGTCATATGACAAAAATCTCATCAAGGGTATGCAAGCTTAAGTGATATGAGTAATTTCCATATTGTGACCTTAAAGAGAGTGATATGTTTTCCTTCCATCCCTTCTTCTGGCATTCTATCATCCAGATGTGACAGTGTTTGTGAAACAATTTGGTCCTAGGAATAGTAAAGCAACTAGATAGACAACTAGAAGATACCTGGGTCCTTGACATCATGGATGCACCATATCAACCCTGAACCACTTATACTAGATTATAGCTTGAAGAAAAAAAACTATGTTATCTTATTTAAGCCACTACTATTTTGGGCTTTGTTATAGTATATAAATATTCATCAAAATTAATATGTCCTACAAGTTCCTTGGGAGCGGGAATCACATCTTCTTTACCTTTATTTATTTTTGAGAGAGACAGACAGAGTGTGAGCAGCGGAGAGGCAGAGAAAGAGGGAAGCACAGAATCTGAAGCAGGCTCCAGGCTTTGAGCTGTCAGCACACAGTCCAACGCGGGGCTCAAACTCATGAGCTGTGAGAACATACCCGAGCCAAAGTTGGATGCTTAACCAACTGAGCCACCCAGGTGCTCTACCTTTGTAGATTTTGTATTCATACCTTGCTTAGCAAAATGCCTTATAGTTAATAAGCAAGTACTCAATAAATATTTGTTGCATTGAACATACTTTCCAAAATCTTCATTGGATAACATCTTTATACAACACACACACAGGTTAGCATGCACACATATATTTCATTGCTCTGTTATCTGAGTGGATCTAGAAGCAATGACACCCCAGCAGCAATGAACACCCAGAACCCAGATTTTGGTTTCAAATATACTCTTCAATAAAGGGAGTCAGAATTAACTGGAGATATGGCTGATCCTTGCACTGGAGAAAGAACCATAAAAGATGAGCCTAAAGAATGTTACAGTGTCAAAAATTAAGAAAGTGTTCTCTCACTTGCTCTCTCTCTTCCCCCACCTACACACACACACACACACACACACACACACACACACACACACAGTGGTATGTCAAAGGGACTAGTAGACAACTGAAAGAGTTCCCAATGGTTAATGCTGAAACAACTGAACAAAAAAATCAGGTATTATTGGAGTTTAATCCAAAGTATAAAATATCCATGAGTCCATACTGATATACATAAATGATAAACAGAGATACAAGACAAATATCCCATAGAGAAGAATTCCAAATAATTTGTATAGATACTCAACCCTTAAGGAAGTGAGGCATAATTCCGTACTCCTTAAATGTGGGCTGATCGTTGTGCCTTTCTTCCAAAGAGTATAGTGCAGAAAGGGAGAAAAAAAAGAATAAGTTTACAGTAGGGAAATTAAAAAAAAAACTACCTTAGCCAAATGATTAATTTTAACATCAACTATGATAAATAAGTTCACTGTATGTACCCTTGAGGTAATGTAATGAAAACTGCACTGTACCTCCCCAAAACGGGAGGTATTCCTCCGGAAAACATGTAACTCCAGTCTAATCATGAGAAAAACATCAGACCAATCCCAACCAATGTCCCAAGACTGACATTCTTCAGATTAACCCGTACTCTTTAAAACTGCCAAGGTCATCAATGAAAGTCTGAGAAACTGTCACATCTAAGAAAAGTCTAAGGAGACATGACAATTAAATGTAATGTAGTATCCTGGATGGGATCTTGAAACAGAAAAGGGAAATTAGGCAAAAACTAAAGAAATCTGAATAAAGTATGAACTTTAGTTAATAGAAATATATCAGTATCAGTTCATTAATTGTAAAAAATGCACAATACAAATAGTTAAGATGTTAATAATATGGGAAAGTGGGTGTACATACACAGAAACTCTGTATTCTTTATAATTTTTCTGTAATTCCAACACAATTCTAAAACTGAAAGATTATTATTAAAATATTACAATCATTCTTGTCTCCTTTCTTACTCTCACATCTAACATCTAACCCATAAGAAAAATCCTGTTCATTCTACCTTCAAAATATAATCATAATCCAACTAACTCTCCCGCCTTTCACAGCTTCTACCCTGACCAGATCACCTTTCTCTTACTCCTTGATTATGGAAGTATTTTCCTATTGATCCCTCTGGTTCCTCCATTTATTCCTCTTTGGTCTATTTGAAGTATAGCAATAATGGTAGTTTCTCTAAAACTATAAGCAAGTAATGTCCATGGACTACTCTAAACCCTTCAAAACCGTATCTGCCAGAGCAAGAACCACAGTCATAAAGGTCTACAAAGCCCCATGAGATTTGGCACAGTTTCCTCTAGATCCCATTTCCCATTGCCTTTTCCTCTCACTCACCCTCCCCCTAGTGATGACTCTAACATTTCTAGTAAGCTACCATCTCAAGATCTTGGCTCTTGCTGTTTCCTTTGCTAGAATGTTCCTCCCTAAGAATTGATATATTTCATTGTCTCACCCCCTTTAAATTTTTACTCACTTACCCTGTTGGTGAGTCCTTTCCTTATCCTCTAAACACATTTGCTCTTCCCCTTCCTTACCTTACTTATTTCTTTAGCCCTTATCACCATCTAACATAATATTTTCATTTGCTTATCTTGCTTATTTTCTGTCTTTTCTCATTAGAGAGTTGGGAATGTAAATTCAATGACAGTAGAAAGTTTGTCTGTTTTGTCCACTCCTTTATCTTCAGTACTCAGAATAGTGCCTGTCACCCAAGGGCCATTATTAATATTTATTGAATAAATGAATGGATATAAATATATATTTGGAAGGAAAGATGTGCTTAAGTTCACATGGCTTACATAGTTAACTACCCCAGCCAAGACAGTTTATAACAAGTATTATGCCAAAAATGTTTTCCTAGAGATTAATGTTTCATCAGTTTTTGTAGATGGAGATTGTTATCATTTAAAAGGAATTCATTTTTAAGAATAGTCAAATCTCATTAATTTGGACAATACTAATGTAAGATTTATGATCACTAAAACTGGGGCGTATGCTATGAAAAAGCAATTGTTAATCAAATTAACAGTATAAACAAAATTTTGGGAGATGACATTAGATTCCTAAATAACCTAAGAATAATTATTTATAGATTTTTAACAAATGTTTATATATATGGATGCTCTTAATTACAAGTCAGTCTCATTAAATCTTTAAATAAAGACCCATAGGAGTTCTGCTTAAAATGGTTTGAGAACAATTTGTTTAAATAACTGTGTGTACCTAAGAAAAACAAGAATGTATGTGTTCAGAAATAGCCTATTATTCAGACTTTTTATGAATTCAGGCTAGTCTTTCCTTCTATTAGTCTGAGATGTAGAGTCTTAAAACATGTGTCTGCTTTCAGTTTCTCTGTTACACATTTTTTTCCAATTTGCTTGGGTTGTAAAACCAACCTACTTGTACTACTTTAATGACATAAGACCTCAACACCTCTCAAGGTATTGGAAGGTTCTAGAGCTGATAAAGAAAAATTATATCTAGCATAACTTTTTTTTTTCATGTGCTCTAATTGCCTTTTACTTCATATATCCTCAGAACAAAGCTTGGAAACTATTTTCAATCCTTCCTTTAAAATTATTTTTCATTATTTTTAAATTATTTCAGTTATTTGAGTCCACTTTTTACTCTGTTGGGTGAATCTTACAGAATGTAAATATCAAAAAAAAGCCATAGCTTGTTTGATTTTAATGGTATACCTTCTTAGTATCTACACTATTTTTAACCAGTTTTCATATCCTACAAAGCAAAATTGTTTTAGAAGATAAGCTACTCAATATGGAACTGTGACCTAATACCATAAAGAGGGATGGGTTTACTCCGTATGTAGGTATTGTACCTCAATTTTTATGAGTGGATTTTAATGCTACACTTTTCATGGTTGGTAACAATTAAATCTTTCCTTTAACTGACAATATAGAATCTGGCTGCAGTACACCAGTAATGAAACAGCTATTTATTATGACCAGTATCCGTTCCGATTGTTCTACCTATTTGGATTAGTATATGCCAGTGAAATACTATTTGTTAAATATTTTTAATATCATGCCTATATAAAACATATTTGTTCTAGGTTCTTTCCAAGGGGTTCTTGATAATTTTTAATTACCTTATCAGAAAATCCTAATCAAAAGGCTATTTTAGAGAAAAAATATTTATAAATAATTCCCCTAAATCAGGAGTTCTTGGTATCTGGGACATACATCCTTTCAGAATCTAATAAGAGGTTTGTACCATCTCCCTAGAAAACTTCACATAGGCCCATAGACTCAAAATTCAAATCTCAAAAGTTTTGAAAGCCCTTTGATTGAAGCCCAGGTTAAAATCCTCTGAATATATATGCTAACATTGACCCTTCAACCAAGCTTCAGAGAGATGCATACTTAGATGTCATTCTTATCACTTGTAGAATTTTTTATATTATCTAATATTATGCCTTTCTACTCCCTTTTCTACTTCTCTCCTCTCTCCTTCTCTCCTCTCCTTTCTACTTCTATTCATCTTTACCATTCTAGTCCAAGTCACTAGTGTATCTTGCCTAGACTCCTGAAACAACTTTCTACCTTTTTTCTTCCTTTTTCCCCCCTTCAACTCTATTACAAATAGCAATCAAAGTGAGATTTTGTAAGATTACACTACCATTTATGTGGAACCATTTCAAATTTTTCCATTGTGTTCAGAACAAAACTCATTCCTTACAAGGTCAGCCAGGTCTTAAATGACCTGACTCCCAATTTTTCCTAGTTTCACCAATGGAAGTCTCCCCATTCCTACTACACTCCAATGATACTGGTCTTATTTCAGTTCTTCAGAGGTATCAAGTTTTCTCCTACCTTTATAGACAATGGCCTTTCTGTCTGAGATGTTCTTTCTTACCCTTTAAGATGGTGAGTTCCTTCTCAGCTTAAATATCACTTTCAGAGACAGGGTTTTCCTGAAAAACTCTGCAATATAAAATCAGTTCCCCATCCTGTAATTGTCATTTGTGTGTATGAGTATTTATTTCTGCATTTCTCCCCAACTAGACAATAAGGTCTAGGAGAGTGAACATTATTCATGCAATACAGATACTAACACATTGTCTAACATATGTGATTTTTCATAATTTTATAAATATCAAAAAGTAGTTAATGAAATAGTGAAATAATCTAGGAACAAAAAATACACGATTCATTATTGAATAATTACAGAGATAGGATGCTATCTACTGCAACACTTAGTTTTCTATATATGAAGAACATTGGATAAGACATCTGATCAATATGCTTGACATGTCATGCTCCAAACATATAAAAATGTTAGATAAAATGTATTAAAAATATTTCTAATATATGGTCAAAAGAAGGAAGGAGGGAAGGAAAAAAAAGAATGGAAAACCTAATGTTCCAGAAACAAGAAGTATGCAAAGCAGTAATTTGAAGCAAATGTCAAATAGTTCATCTGGATCAAAGTATATAGTATATATAGAATCATAGTATATAGATCTTAAGGGCAAGGGCTAAGAATTTAAAGCTTGCACATGAACACAGCAGAGGTATCAGGAAAATATTAAGTAGAGAGGTGAACTTTAAGCCTAAATATTATTTCAGTTCTTCAGAACTGAACATTTCTTTGCCCATGAATAGGAACTAGAGAAATTCTGTCCTCTGGTTCTTTAGGCATCATCAAAATTTGATATCATCATTTGATAACATCAAAATTTGTTATCTATTCCCAGCATGGGTGAAAACAGATTTCCAGGAGCAGAGAATTGAATAAAATACCACCAGACTCATGCTTCTACAGTGCATGACACAAGTCCTCCAATAAAATTAACCACTGTTAAAAATGAATACTAGCAAGAAGAAGGATGCAAAACAATACAAACAGGAAAATTCTAATTTCAAGATCTGAATAAAATTAAATAATATACCTGAAAAGTTAATTTTAATTTGTACATATAAATTTCAAAAAGATGAACAATGGGGCACCTGGGGGCTCAGTTGGTTAAGCAACTAACTCTTGATTTCAGCTCAGGTCAGGTTGTGAAATAGTCATATCAAGCTCCACACTAAGCTAAGCATGCAGCCTGCTTGAGATTCTCTCTCTCTCTCTCTCTCTCTCTCTCTCTCTCTCTCTATCTCTTCCTCTGCCCCTCCCTGCCACTCTCATGCTCTCTCTCCTTCAAAACAACAACAAAAAAAGGATGAACAAAGAACTCAAACTTTTATAAAGCAATTAGTTATGAAAAAATAGCAGACTGATTTGAAAAATGCTCAAATAGAAATTCCAAAAATTGCTTATTTAATTAAAAAATAAATTTAATTTAAAAAAGTAAATTAAATGTAAAAAAAAAAAAAACTAATGGATGTATTCAGTGGTTGGGTTAGTAACTAGAATAGGAGGCTAAAGAGGAAATAAGGTAAATGGAAGTTATAATTGAAAAAATGATCCAGAATACCACACGATAATTTAAAGAGATAGAAAATAGGAAAAGTAGGTTAAAAGTCATGGAGGGTGAATTCAGAGGAAACAATTCAATGTCCAATAGGAATTCTGAAATAGGAAAACAGAGAAATAAGGAGAATCATTATTTAAAGGAATACTGTATTAAGATTTTTCCAAAATGAAAAATGTTTTTTAAAAGAATACATGCTCAGATTGGAGAAAACCACCACATACTTAGCAGAAGTGATGAAAACAAAACACAGAGAATTTAATGTAATTTAAAGAATATAAAGTATCTGAAAACTATCAAGTACAAAGGGATACTGTTAAAAGATCGTATCTGCAGGAAAAAGATACATGGTGTGTCCATGCTTCCAAAGGACAGAACACTTTTTATTAGTATCAAAAGAAATCAGAAGGCAATGAAATGTCTTCAAAACACAAAAGAAAAATAACTGCTAAAACTAGAATTATAATTCCAGGTAAAAAAGAAATTCACAGAACAGCCAAAATAAAAATTTTTTTCGACAAACACACTATGAACACTTTCTGATATACTAAAAGACATATTCAATAGGAAAGAAACTGATCCCAGATGGAAAGGGTAGAATATAAAAATTAGTAAGTAGATTAGTAGATCCAATTAACTATGTAAAATATATAAAAATGGTTAAATGGGGAGAGACAAAAAAAATCCAAGGTGGCATGATGACAATGGCACAAAAGGTGAAAGTGTTATAAAGAAATATATAAAACATTATTGAGAGCAAAGAAGTTTTAAATAAATTAAAGTATATGTTAACGTTCATAAACTGCAAAATTCAATTTGGTAAAGATTTCAAGGGGCGCCTGGGTGGCGCAGTCGGTTAAGCGTCCGACTTCAGCCAGGTCACGATCTTGCGGTCCGTGAGTTCGAGCCCCGCGTCGGGCTCTGGGCTGATGGCTCAGAGCCTGGAGCCTGTTTCCGATTCTGTGTCTCCCTCTCTCTCTGCCCCTCCCCCGTTCATGCTCTGTCTCTCTCTGTCCCAAAAATAAATAAACGTTGAAAAAAAAAAAAAAAGATTTCAAGTCTCCCCAAACTGATCTACAAATTTAATGATTTTTTTATTCCAATCAAAATCCTAGCATGACTTTTTTTTTTTTTTTAAACTGGCAAGATAATTCAAAATTTAGGTGAAAACATAAAGGGGCAAGAATAACCAGAAAATTTTTTTTTTAATTTTATTTTTTTCTTTTTTAAAATTTACATCCAAATTAGCATAGAGTGAAACAATGATTTCAGAAATTCTTAAATAATACAAGAACAAACTCGGTCTCGCTAAAGCTAGAGTAATTAAGGCACTGTGGGATTGGTGCGAGACAGGCAAAAAGATCAAAGAACAGAAGAGATAGTCCTACATTTATACAGTCACTTGATTTATGAAAAAGATGGCACTATCACACAGAGAAGAAAAGGATGACCTTTTCAAGAAGATGAAGCTAGATTAATTGGATATTCGTACTCAAAAAATAAACTGGAGGCACCTGGGTGGCTTAGTCCATTAAGCGTCCAACTTCGGCTCAAGTCATGATCTCACAATTCCAGAGTTAAGCGTCCAACTTCGGCTCAAGTCATGATCTCACAATTCCAGAGTTTGAGCCTCACATCGTGCTCTGTGCTGATAACTCAGAGCCTGGAGCTTGTTTCAGAATCTGAATCTCCTTCTCTGTCTCTATCCCACCCCAACTTGTTCGCTGTCTGTCTCTCTCTGTCTCTCTCTCTCTCTCTCTCTCTCAAAAAGAAATAAACACTAAAAAAATTAAAAAATAAAATAAAATAAATTGACCCATGTTGAACATCACAGAGAAAAAAAATCACTTCCAGGTAGATTGGAGACCTTAATGTATAAGGTAAGACAATTAATTCTCTAGAAGATAAAAATGTTGGTTTGTCTATGTAAACAAAACAAAATGATAAACTGGATTACTTAAATAAAGAACTTGATATGAAAAGATACCATTAAGAGAATGAAAAGGCAAGGCACTAACTAGGAGAATATATTTGTAACATATTTATCTGAAAATGGACTTGTATACAGTATATAAAACTTCAAGAAATCAATGATTAAAAAAACACAATATATGAAACAGGCAAAACACTTTAAAATAGAGTTCAAAACAAAAGATAAGCAAATGGCTACTAAGTATTTAAAAAGGTATTCAATGTTATTATTCATCAGGGACAAGCAAATTAATAGCACAATGAAATACAACTATATACCCACCGTGGCTAAAATGAAAAAGACTGGAAATACCAAATATTGGCAACGATCTGGTGCAACTGATATTCTCAAACACTTTATGTAAGAGTGTAAATTGGAATAATCACTTGAAAAACTGGTTGGCAAAGTCTGGTAAGTTGAACATATGCTTCCCTATGTTATAGTAATTCTACTCCAACAGAAAAATGCACACATATATGCAACCAAAGACATATGTAAAAATTTTCATAGCACTTTCCTAGCATCAATAGTATTATACTGGAATAGCTGATATTAGTATCAGCTAAATACTGGAGACAATCCAAATACCCCTCAGTATTAAAATGGATAAATATATTCATATGCTTTACAACAATAAAATAAACAACCCACTGTCACATACAAAAATATGGATAAACCTCACAAATAATACTGAGTAAAGATGCCAAACACAAAAGAGCATTTATTACATTTTTTAAATTTATTCTACTTAAATAAAGTTCAAAACCAAAACTGAGTCAAGCTAATCAATAGTCAAAACTGTGGTTACCTTTGAGAGAGGTAATGATAGAGAGTATACAAGTGTCTCCAGAATGCTATTCTACTTCAGAAATATTCTATTTCTGATCTTAGTAGTGATTACTCAGCTGTGTTCACTTTGTAAAATCTTTGCAAACTTCACTGAGCTGGAACCTTAAGTCTATTTTTCTCTGTGTATATTATACTAGGAAGGAGGATGGGCTATATGGGTAAGGGGCATTAAGGAATCTACTCCTGAAATCATTGTTGCTCAAATCATATGCTCACTAACTTAGATGTAAATTTTTAAAAATAATAAACTAAATAAAAATCCAATAAAAAGTTTATTTTAATGAGACAGCTCAGTAGGTTAAGTGTCCGACTTCAGCTCAGGTCATGATCTCAAGGTTCATGAGTTCAAGCCCTTGTTGGGCTCTCTGCTGTCAGGGTGGAGCCTGTTTCAGAATTTCTGTCCCCCTGTCTCCCTGCCCTTTCCCCATTCCTGCTCTCTCTCTCTCTCTCAAAAATAAACATTAAAAAAATAATAAATAAAAGTTTATTTTCATAAAAAAGGTAGCACTTAAAATGCTAAATAAAAATACATGGAAAATAGGAAGAGAAGATTTACAGTTATAGTGATCTAATGGGCTTATGTTATTCTAAATGAGGACAGAAAGAGTAAGATATTATTAAGAATGCATATTAAAATTTAAGGGTAACAATGACAACAAAAAAAATAGTAATCATATGTTAACCTTCCAAGCTAGAACTGTAAAAATAGAAGAAAAAGAGAAAAGCCCTACATGTATAATGGAAGAAAGAAGATCATAGTACAACAATCTGTAAGTGAACATGAAGGACATCGTGAGACAATAATTTGGAAAAGGTAAAGACCCTCAATGCTACAATCTCAATGAAATGATGAACTTAGAATATGTAGCTACTGGCAAAAGTCAGTAGCCGGAAAACTTTTCTGTCTCCTCCCAGACTTTGAATTCTGGGGTACTGAGGGAGCCAAAAGTCACTCTTGGTAATGTTAGCGACAGATTCATCCTTAATGATAATTCATTTAAAGGGCCTCAGACTGGGGGTTTTTCAGGGTACCTGGCTGAAGGAAACTCAAATCCTTTTCTACAGGAATTATCTCATGTCAGGTCACTGAATCAGACCAAACTGAACATGTACTTACATTCCAAAATTACAAAATGTATGAAGAAATAAGGCACCATGAGGAAGAAATAGCTGAAAACACATGTTACAAAACCTCAAAGAATCAGATATATTTTTATCAGACATTATATTTTCAGATTATTCTGATATTTCAGAGTTATTCTGATAATTATTGAATTATCAGAAACAATTTTAAAATGTGTTTAGGGGCACCTGGGTGGCTCAGTCGGTTAGATGTCCAACTTCAGCTCACGTCATGATCTCACCACTTGTGGGTTCAAACACCACAATGGGCTATGTACTGACGGCTCAGAGCCTGGAGCCTGCTTTGGATTCTGTGCTTCTCTCTCCCCTTCCCCCACTTGCATTCTGTCTCTCAAAAATAAATAAACATTAAAAAATTTTCTTTAAATGTGTTTAAAAGTATTTAAAATAAAAGATGAACTTGAAAACATGAGTAAGGAATAATTTTTTTAATGTCCGGCAGATTTGAAAAAAGAACTGGAATTTCTAGGAAAAAATCATAACTGTTGATATGTAACATACAATAGACAATTTAAGCAAGCATAAAAAAGCAAATGAAAAGATAATTAGTAAATGAGACAACGGGACACAGGGAACCAGAGATGGAAGCAATACAAGAGAAGTTAAAAAAACAAAACAAAAAACAAGAAACAAAGAACTGAAGAATATACCAAGAAGGACAAACATATTTAATCAGAGTTTATGAGGAAAAGACAGGATTGGAAATTGACACTCTTCTGTTGGGATTTTACGCACTTAAGTAAACATGATAGCGTTGAAGAGGGAAAGAACCAAGAGAATGCCTGCCAAAGTATCTATACAAGCCAAAAAAGCTGACAAGAAGACACAAGACTCTCGGGTCACAGAAAAGAGATTAGAGCAAAAACAATATAAGGATTATCAGTCTAGTTGCTATTGTGGTTCAATGAACCCCAAAACAAAAAGCCACAAGGAGGGCTTGTGAGGATGTGTTACAGGAGATGAAGCCTGAGTTTAGACAATTCACTATTTTTTATAGCAAGAGATTTGTAAATCAAGACTTCTTTGTCCAGAGGGACAACTAGTATGGACAAAAACCTTACTTTTCAAGATGATGTTCAGGAGAAAAAAACAAAGAAGTTGGTCAATAAAGGCCTTACAATTTTGGTGTTTTTGGTCTAGCAAGACTCAGCAAGACAACAAGATGCACAAGAGGCCCAGAGCGGACAAACTCTCAACATCTCATCCCAACATAAAAGTAATTTACCAGAAAAGAGCAAAGACACCATTCCACTAATGCAGCAATCACAATGAATCCAGGAATTCCTGCTTTTATTTCATTTTTGACTTCTGCAAATTCCTAAGTTTCTTTGTGATATCAATTCATTTTAAAGCATTTTTTGTCTAATCACCCTAAAAAAAAAACTTTTAAGACTATTTTTGAATTTACAGAAAGACTGCCTACAATCTAGCAATATAGGAGAGAGGCAATAAATAAGATGATTTCAAATTGGGATAAGTGATGGAAAGAAACTAAACAGAATGATATGAGAGTATGACTCTGGACTAGTGGAGGCACTTAGGTAGAGCAGTCTGGAAATAACTCCCTGAAAAGGAAATATTAAGGAAAAGTCCTTAAAAGATTTAAAAAAAATCAGCTATTATAAAAAAGAGAAAAAAAAGAGGAAAAAAAGAGGAAGAACTTTTTAGGCAGGGCTACAACAACAAAACCCAAAAGCTGGGAAGACGTTGAATATTTGAGAAACAGAAATGAAGCAGAAATGACTTTGACATATTTGAGGAGTCAAAAGAAAGCTAGTCAGCAGTGTTGGAGTAGAATGGGCAAGGAAGAACAGTTCACAAGATGATAGGGACGGTAGACAGGGCAAGATGTCACAGGGCCTAGGAAGCCATGGTAACATTTGATTCTATTCTAAGTACAATAAAAAGCATTTTGAGCAGAGACATTAAATGATGACCTTTACTTCTAAATGATCCTTGTATGGAGAACAGACTAAAAGCAAGAATAAAAGCAGAAACCAGCTACAAGGCTACTGAAGGAGTCCAGGCAAAAGCTGATGGTGGCTTTTATGAGACTGGTAGCAAAGAAATGAAGTGAAATATTTATTACATGTCAAAGATAAGATTAAAAGAACTCAATGGAAGGGAAAGAGCTAAATCAAGGATGACAGGTTTTTTGTTTTGTTTTGTTTTTTTTGGATAGACAGTGGTTGAAATGAGAAGACAAAGGAGCAGTTTTGGGTATTTTAGACATGTTAGATTTGAGATGTTTAAGAGAAATCCAAATGGAATTATCGAGGAAGCTACTGAATAAATGATTGTGAAGCTAGAAAGACTTGGATTGGAAAGATATTTTGGAAGCCTTTGGCACATCAATAATATTTTAAGTAATGGTGATTAATGCAATCACCCAGGAAAGACTTGTTGTTCACAAAGAGGAACCAGTATGCCTCCCTTCCAGCATTTGGAGGTCTAGTAAGGAGTGCCAGCAAAGAACATGGTGGAAGAGTCACTAAAAGAAGCAAAAGGAAAACCACAAGTGGTTGATGCCCTCACAACTAAGAAAAAAGTGAAGAGGGGTCTACTGTATCTAATGGTACCGAAAGTTTCTATTGTATTCAACAATCTAGAGTTCACTGGGGCCCCAGACAAAAACAATTTAGATGAAGCTGTAGGGCCAGAAACTGCAGTGCAACAAATTGAAAAGTGGCAACTGTAAGAGAATCACCAATAGCTCTTATCTCTTTTCATCTTTTTGTGTACTTTATATGAACTTTTATGTTTTATATCCTGTTTGAAAATTTCTAAATAGGTGCCAATACCACTGTAGCGAATATTACAACTAGAAATCTATGACAAGTTTTTTAAATTTCAAAATGCATCTTTCTGAGAATTCTATTTCTTCCTTTGGTGAAGTTTATAATTGTAAATTAAAAGAGATGTTATGTTCAATGGAGTCCACTTAAATTTTATTCTATTTCAATTCTATTTCTATTCTAATTAGAAGTGTTGCTTCTTCCTGCAAGGGGTAAAAAAAAAAAAAAAAAAGATGTAGTAAATTATTCTGAAATCTAGCCAATCTGAAATTCATAATCACTTCACTTGTATGACATTAAAGCAAATATTTTGGTATGTTAAAAAAAGTCATTTTTACTTTTAGTAAAGAAAGCAATAAACTAATGCTGAAATTAATTAAGAGCAGAAAAGAAAGTGAAACATTTAATCAATGTCTAGTGTTACTTTAATGTGAATTATTCCAAAGTGATTGAGATCATGTGAACCATACACTGGAAATAATATTCTTGGTCTAAAAAGTCAGAATATTGTACACTGCTTTACCAGGATACACTAATGATTTCGAAGTCTGTGTTTCCTTCTTTTGCTGATGGGACAATAATGGGATGATTAGAAGCTGTGGATCTCTTCTCTGAGTCTCCTGCAGAGAATGGAATGGAATCCTCATTCCTATGCCACTTTATCTTGCATAAACCTAAATCCCTTATTTAATCTTTCTGAGCCTCAGTTTCTTCAGTTAAAATAAGGACTGACTGATTTATGTAATATCTACATCATAATACCTATGTCATAGAGTCACTGTGAGAATAAAATTTCCTGGCTCAGAGTTAATACTCAAGCATCATATCACTTCTCATTTTATCCTACATCAGGGTCTTGGCACTTGCTGTTTCTTCCACCTGTAATACTGTTCTTCTCCTTACTCCTCAGTTTTGCCTGCTAACTAATGTATCCTTATGTCAGCCTTACCTGTCCCTCTCATACTACAGGAGGTCCCTCAGCTACACAATCTCCTAGCACCCTGTGCTTTTTATTCATAGAGTTTATCACAATTAGAATTATTTGGGGGATTATTTGTTTATTGTCTGCCTCATCACTATTTTGTTTACACTGTCTAGCACATTATTGGACACCTAGAAGGCATTTAATAAATATTGTTGAGCAAGTGAATGAATTGGAATTTCATTACAGGAAAGGATGAAGGGGATAATTCAAAGATGATTCTAAGATTTCTAGACTGAATAATCTTATCATTAATAAAGAAAATAGTAGATAAGGAGAAGAGATAATGAGTTTCTGTTTTAAACATGTTGGAATGAAAGTGCCTGAAGGGCATCCAAGGGAAGACACTCAGGAAAACGGAATTGTGGTAAAAGATGAGAACTCAAGCTAGAAGACCTTATATGGTAGGTTAGCCTTAAAGATAGCCAAGGAAGTCCAAAAACAACATCCTAGAGCAAATAATAAAGTACACATGTAGGGCTGTGTGATGGTTAACTTTTGGGTCAACTTAGTTAGGCCATGGTACCAAGACAGTTGACCCAAACATTATTCCAGATGTTTCTATAAAGATATTTTTTAGATAAGATTAACATTTAAATCAGATTGCCCTCCATAATGTGAGTGGGACTCATCCAATCAGCTGAAGACTTTACTAGACAAAAACTGGCCTTCCCAGAAGAAGAAAGAATTCTGCCAGAAGACTGCCTTCTGACTGAAACTGCAACTCTTATTCTCTAGCCTCCTGGCCTATCCTACAGATCTTGGATTTGCCAGCCTGCACAAGTTCATGAGCCCATTCCTTAAAAACAAAACAAGACAAAACAAAGAAACAAAAACACACACAAAAAAAACCCAACCGATAGATAGATAGATAGATAGATAGATAGATAGATACATACATACATACATACATACATACATCAACCTATAGTTCTGTTTTTCTGGAGAACCATAACTAATACAAACTGATTGAAAAAGAGTAAAAGGGATTATTAATTTAACATAATTCCAAATCACAAAAGAGGCAGAAAGTAAAATTTAAAATATTGACAATCAATCCTCTGTGGACTTTCTTAAATAAATTATGATTTTTCTATGCACATTTACCTATACTTAAAGTGCTTTTACTGTTACTGCTTTTTAGATCATTTAACATACATTGGCCTAATCTCTCAAAAGTGTAAAACATTATAAAAAGCATGAGCAGCAACATTAACAGGAAATAGAACTGTGATTGCTCAGGAATCATAGTCCTTTCAAAAGCAGAATGGCATTTGGAAACTTTCTAATTTTTACCTTTGGGATAGATTACTGTGGTTCGGAATTTTGAACTGTTGATGTTGTGTTTCTGTGACATTAGTATGTAGTTTCTGTGACAAGTCTTTCATGAAAACAGAGAAAAAAAAGAAAAAGAAAGGGTTAGTTTAGGTATTAGTTTAACTGATAAAATATTTACTCATAACTCTGCAAGCCTCAGGCGAAAACAAGCAAGAATCCTGACGACCAAAATAGAAAGTACTTCGTAACAGAACCTGTAATATGAAGATAAACTGGACAACAAAGCCAGTGATGGAGATGATCTCAGTTCCATTTAGCCACATGCAAACAGGAAATGTTGAGTCCTAAGGTCTTTTCTGTGCCTGTTGTCCCAGATTTCAATACAAAGAAGGAGCAGTGTGAATGTGGTAAAACAGTGGAGGACTGGATTGAACATTAAAAATCATCTACTCTGATTCCTTTATGTTTCTATAGAGTACACTAATATTTCAGAGAGGTTAACTGAATAACTAAAGATCATACAGGCACGATCTTCAGAAATAAAAAATATTACTAGCAGATTTTTCACAAAGCAGTTTTATACCACTAAAACCAAATTCAGGTAATCCCATAGAACTGGAAGAACTTATTGAACATAAAGTATTAAATCTAGAGCTCCAGTGCTCTGACTCCAGTCTAATGAATGACTCTAGTCCACTCATAGATGAAGGAATATCATTTTCCACTTCACAAAAGATTTACAATATGCATTTTAATCTCACAACATCCTGAGGTAAGATATGATGATTCTCTAAAGTCACACAGTTTGTAAGAGCTGAACGGGACCCAGATTTTCTGACCTTTTTAGCATTCTTTTTGACACACTCATAAGGTCATACAATTAATCCATATGAGAGGATAAAACCTCACGCTTGAGCAATGTAAACAAGTGGTTTACTTTCCTGACGGACTTGATAAGAACCTCTAGCCAGTTTTATCATTTTGGTTTTGAAGTCTTCCAACACCATCAAATTTTAACCAGCAAAAGCCAACCCTCTGTGTTTCTGAGTTATAAGAAACTAAGAAGTAACATTTTTTAAAAAGAGCAATGGCTAAAGGCAGAACAAAATATGTGTAATTGAAGCACATGTTTATTATTGCAGTCAAAATCTCATTCCAGGTTATTAGGAAATATAAATTCATTATTTTAAATTTTTTATTTAATTTAAGTTCTTCCTGTGGTTCCTAATGAAGCAATAAATCCTTTGGGACCAGGCATACCCACAGATTGTGACACATTGCCTTCAGACTCACATAGCATTCTGATAAATCCGTCAGTATGTGCAGTGATGACAGATGTGATAAAGAGATCATTGTGGCTCTCACTGCCTATATTTTATTGTTTGTTACAGCCATCTTCTATTTCTGGAAAACATTCCCAGCTGCCTGCAGCAGAGCAAGGAGCCAGAGTTGGAAAAATATGTTGTTTTTCTCACAGTTTACAACCTAACTTGCCTACCACTAATTATGCAATATAGATAGGTAGAAATAATACTAGAAAACATGTCTTGGACACTTGTTTCATTATCTGGTTTTATTATAATAACCTTATTTCTGATCTTTCTTAGTTCGGGGTTCCAGAAGACTCATTAAAAATGTTTTCTCCGCAGTGTTTTATAACCTTTTGACATTTTCTTCTTACACCAGTCACGGCAATTTTTTAAGTCTATAAATAGGAAGGTTGAGAGGGAAGAAATGGACACATTAACCCCCTATACATTTGCAGCCTGACAATGAGATTCAAGGTGGGAAGGTTATATCAATACCTTGGTTTTTATTTTCTTTTGAGGATATACTGTGAGATAACTAAAGTATTCTGTATGCATTCTGTTAGCTATCTTAATCATCACTGAAATACACATGCATTTCATATATAAACTATTTACAAATTACATAAAAGTAATAGGGAATTGTGTTCTTTTGCATGAATTTCTGAGGACAATTTTGGCTGCTTTCAAAGCAGTAAAGAATTTTCTTAGTGGTTGGTATGAACTGCAATTATTTTATACTCTTCAAGGGACAGAGAAGATGTAAGTGACACAAAGCCTGTATCCTTCGATCATTTATACCTAAGCACAGTTTAACCCTAGTTCATTAATTATCATTGTTATATGTCCATGTTTTAGTTATTTTACCTTGTATAAAATTACAAAAAGCACTATAATACTATGCTTTATATATTATTTGAATTTACTTGTAAAGCTTATAAATTCCATATAATAGATTATTTCATAAATAACCTATAAATCTAATATTAATCAATCTATATTTAAAAACCTCTAAGCACTCATCCTTTACCATAACTGTTCTCAACTTTGAAAATATGTTGCCTGCCTTGCCCACCATTTCTTACAGGATATATTTGATGAAACAAATGCAAGAAAGAAAAATAATGAAGTAAAATACTTCATACACTAATTGGCCCTAATTAAAAAGTAACTATCATAAGAAATATATTAACTGAAAATTCACATCTATTATTAGAGTAATCTCTGACTATCAAATGCTCTTCAAAGATCATTTTACTCATAGAGGAATGGTACATTTTTGTATATCTTATAAATTGTCCTTCTTGATAATGTATTATGATAGAAGATACCCATAATGATGCTTTATAGGGAAAGTTTGACATTTAAGATTAACTGACAGTCACACATCAAAAAATAAGTTGGAGAAGCTGGAGTAGAGAGGTTTACTGAGTGTACTATTTAAACCATTTGAACTGTTGCCTTCACTGATGGAGTAGGCATTGCTTACATCAGCAAAGCTACACCAAACATCACTGTTGTGGTGGAAAATAGAAGACATTTCCATTAAACTAGAGGTCTGTAGCTATTTAAATGTCTTTAATACAAAAAATAACTGATAAATTAATTGTACAAGACTCCTATCTAAAATTAAGGTGTAACAAATAAATGAGGCTTCTTGTGTATTTAAAATGAATTCTTCAGGGGCGCCTGAGTGGCTCAGTTGGTTAAGTGTCCGACTTCGGCTCAGGTCATGATCTCATGGTTCGTGAGTTCGAGCCCCGATCGGGCTCCAGGCTGATAGCTCAGAGCCTGGAGCCTGCTTCCGATTCTGTGTCTCCCTCTGCAGCTCTACTGCTTGCACTCTGTCTCTCACATTGTCTCGAAAATAAATAAATTTAAAAAAAAATTTTTTTAACAAAATAAAATAAAGTAAAATAAAATAAAATAAATTCTTCAGAGCCAAACAAGGGCAAGAAAGAAACTGATTACTAATTTGGACTCCAAAAGAGGGTATCATTTAATATTCTTTAATAGGTTTTATTCCTCCAAACCAACTATATAATATGTTGTAATCATTTCCAGCACAGCATCTAAAAATTTTCAAGTCAAATATACTTGTTACTCTTCTTAGATTTATAAAACAATGGGGATTAACACAATGCATTATGAAATGCATAATTTAACCTCAGGATGCCTCTTAACGAGATACAAGCTTCCACTTATATGATGACTGAGACAACATATTGATTTCATTTATTCATAACTTTCTAGGGGATCCTTGAATCTGAGTTGGTATTCACTTTTCTTATAATCCTGTGTGACAATTCAAATAGCTAGCTGACACAGGTGAGCAGTCGGTTCTTCAGAATTTACAACAGTATTTTAGGACCAAATTCTTCTAGTATCTTAATAAGACAAAGTGCTTTAGTTTAGTAAGGCTGCCCTAACAGAATGTCACACACTCTGGGTGGTTTACACAACAGAAATTTACTTCTCACAGTTGTGGAAGCTGGAAGTTCAAGATCAAGGTATTGGCAGATTTGGTTTCTTCTGATGGCCTCTGTCCTCATCTGGCAGATGGCTGCCTTCTTGCTGTGTTTACACATAATCTATCCTCTGTGCACAAACATCCCTGGTTTCTGTTTATGTGTCCTAATCCTTTACAAGGACACCGGTCAAGTTGGATGAGGGTCTACCTTTAAAGTCTCATTTTTTTTTTTAACGTTTTTTTATTTATTTTTGAGACAGAGAGAGACAGAGCATGAACGGGGGAGGGTCAGAGAGAGAGGGAGACACAGAATCAGAAGTAGGCTCCAGGCTCTGGGCCATCAGCCCAGAGCCCGACGCGGGGCTCGAACTCACGGACCGCGAGATCGTGACCTGGCTGAAGTCGGACGCTTAACCGACTGCGCCACCCAGGCGCCCCTCATTTTAACTTAATTACCTCTTTAAAGGTAGTCTCTTACAAAGAAAGTCACACTCTAAGATACTAGAGATTAGGACTTTAACTTATGAATTTTGAGGGAACTCAATTCAGCCCATAAATACAGTCATATCCAGTAATAAAAGTTATATTGCTTTCAAAATACCACATGAACTATTTTTCACATTAATAAATAGTGTGTATGTAAAGGTGTTCCTTAATTCTTAAAGTACAATAACTACATATGCCACTAGAGTCAAAATGAAACATCACACAAGCAATATTTTCATCA